>NW_007733371.1:8513-8922 GCF_000696425.1 Galeopterus variegatus | reverse complement strand
TTCGCAGCAAACCCTATCTGAAGCTCCTCACCACCTTCCTTGGCCTGCTAGGTTAAGTAGCAGATACTGTGTTACCCCTTTCCAGCATTTTCAACATCCAGTTGCCTTCCTGGATAGAGGACACAGCTCCTAGCCAATGGTTGGCATCAAGCGTACCCAGGTGTGCTGCAGAATTGCATGGGGACTGCTTTACAAAGGAATTGCAGATCTCTGCCAGAGGATACCCTTTGTGAGCAGATAGCAAGTATTTGTTTACTAGGGAATGAGGTGTTATTTTCTCATCAATAGCCATCTGAGTCCATATTCAAAATAAAAATGAGGGAGCTCTTAAGAGCGGGGTCTTTCAGCTTAAAGCATTCTGAATTTTAATAGATTCCACCCCGTTTCACCTTCTGACCTTGAGCAAGTT
>NW_007733371.1:5907-6289 GCF_000696425.1 Galeopterus variegatus | reverse complement strand
CATGCATGATCGTTTTCCTTCTGGGGACCTATAATGAAGGAACGTTATGCAAATTCCACGAGAGAAGGACCCAAGTCTTTCCTGTTCACTCCTCAATCCCCACCAGCACAGAGTAGGTCCTCGAGGATGCGAGTGAGAGACAGGAACTGAGAGGTAAAAGGACAGAGTCCCCTCATGCCGTTCCTCCGGTGGAGGCTCTCTCCACTTCCACCACAGGTTTTCTGTTGTGGTCGCTTCGCCTTGAAATGCAGTTAAAACAGATGGCGCCCATCGCGGTAATTAAATGATCCATGGCCTCGGAGTGACTGCGCTTGGAGGCAGAACGCAGGATTCTTTATGAGGAGCTAAAAGCCCGTCTCCACTCTGGTGTGAACCACCTCAT
>NW_007733371.1:0-702 GCF_000696425.1 Galeopterus variegatus | reverse complement strand
AAAAAGATCCTTTAAAAAATTCTAGAGTTGTATTATTATTGGAAATGAAGCCACCTCTAATTGTTCGGAATTGAGAAAAATCCTCCCGTTTTGCAGAATTAGTGAGGGTCGTGTAACGGCTTCCTGGAACACCCTTATAACAATGTAATGTTGATGAGAACCTCTGGGACACGTGGAAAACTGATGGGAGGGAGAAAACTTCCGTGCAAGCAAGAGAGTCAAGGAGTTTCAATCACCGTTGTGAAAAGGAAGGACGCGCGGGGCTGTGATCAGATGCTGATGGAACCGGCAGCGTGAGGGTTCACGTCTGTGGCTGGGAGAGCCGCGGGGCAGAGGTGGCAGGGCAGCCAGGACCCAGGCTCCAGGAAGGGGCTTTCTCGGGGAGTGGATGGCTCTTTGGACAACGAGACAGAGGAATGTTTCCATCAGGAAGAGCTTTCCTGTATGGAAAACAAATGGCATCCAAGACAGGCAAAGCGAACGCAGTGACTCTGCAGCCCCCACCTGCATCTTCTTCCACCTGCCCACCCTCAGATCTGGGCTCAGAGGGACTTTGCTGTGGCCAGCTCGGGGGGCTCACCTGGCTTGAGGGGAGACGGGCAGAGCAGAGGAGAGCGGTAGTGAGGACACAGATGGGCCGTGCCCTCTGCTGGCCTTGCACGGCTCGGGTGCTGCCCAGGGGGACAGACGGACCAGTGTAGA
>NW_007733370.1:111875-112417 GCF_000696425.1 Galeopterus variegatus | reverse complement strand
ATCTGCAGGAGGAAGAACAGGCTGGACCTCATCAGATTGTAATAATATAATGCTTGGAAAATATGAGCTGCATGTTAGTCTCATTATCATCCCTTTGTGGGAAGAGCAAAAAAAGATGCTGAAATACTGCAGCAAATGAGACAGGTACCCTTCCCAGTTTTATCACATTTGCCCCTGTGGGGCACCAAAGCACCACATGAGGCATGGCTGAGGATCCTTNTGAGAACACTTCTCATCGTGATCCATCCAAAGCATTTATCCTTATAATCAGCAGTAGCAACCCCTGCAATGGGAGTTAAGAGTCATGTTAAATGAGAATCAGCTAAGGTGGCAGCTTGTCCTAGAAATGTCACCTCTTATCTTGCTTCCATTTACTGGCCGTCTCATGTTTAGATTTCAGACAGGCAGCTGGAATTGGCAGGAGGGTCTATTTTTCCAAAAGTTAAAATGGCTCTTCAGTTATAAGATGAATACGTTCTGGGATCTAATGTACAACTTGGTGACTATAGTTAATGCTGTATTGCGTAATTAAAATTTGCTAA
>NW_007733370.1:108143-109870 GCF_000696425.1 Galeopterus variegatus | reverse complement strand
TATTATGAGGGATTGGCTTACACAATTATGGAGGCTGAGAATTTCCACAATCCTCCATCTGTAAGATGGAGACCCAGGAAAGCCAGAGGTGTAGTCTAATCTCAGCCTGAAGGCCCCCAAACCAGGAACTCCAATGTCCAAGGGCAGGAGAAGATCGATGCTCACGATTAAGTGGGAATACTAAATTCTCCCTTCCTCTGCCTTTTTGGTTCTGTCCGGGGCCCTCAATGGATTGGACGATGCCTGCCCACATTGGTGAGGGTGGATCTTCTTTACTCAGTCTGCTGATCCAAATGCTGATCTCTTACAGAAAAACCCTCACAGACACACCCAGAAATAACGCTTTACCTGCTATTTAGGCATCCGTTAGCCTTGTCAAGTTGACATATATGCTTTACCTACTATTTAGGCATCCGTTAGCCCTGTCAAATTGACACATAAAATTAACCAGCACAAGTGCTTATCAAAGACTCATCACAAAAGATTACAAAATATGGGGTGATGGGGCTCACCCATTTTGGGAAGATTAACCAGCGCATAAAAGTACNCCATGTGAGGTGACGCATGTGTTAGCGCCCTTGACTGTGGTAATCACTTCACAATATATGTATAAATCAAATCATCACACCTTAAATTTATACAGTTTTATTTATCAATTATACCTCAATAAAGCTGAGGGGAGAAAAGAAAAAGATATATTGTCCATGATATATGGTTAAATAAAAAGGCAGTTTTCAGAGAAATATGTGCAGGATGATTACATCTTTATAAACATATATATTCATATTTCTATCTGTATGTGAATAGACAAAGTCTGGGAGTAAACATATCAGTGGAGACAATGGCTCCCAGCTGGCAGGAAGACGCATGGGGGGTGGGAGTGGGGGAATAGGGACATGGGAAGCAGCAAGATCAAGTCACATACCAGATTAATTCAAAAAACAAAAATAAGAGCGGCTGTCCTCCTTGTTTTCTTTGAAAGAAGATCACTTTCTGAAGGCCTAGAGATCAGGCTCCCCAGGAGCCTCGCCCAGTGGGTGGGACCCACTGAAGAATGCAGGGATGAGAAACAAAATCAGATCTCAGAGGACTGGAAGAATCCCTTCCACATGGACACCGGTTACATTCATTAACGGTCACGAATGGGTTCAGGCCCATTTTTTGATCCGTGGGATTGTTTTAAAATGAGCTCTGGAAACAGACTGAGACAAGGATTCACGCGTACGAGATTTATTAAGGAACTACTCCCAGCAGAAGTCAGTAAGGTGGGGGAAGCAGACAGAGACAGGGAGGAACCCAAGCAGGTGCCCTCCAGGCAGAGTCCCAGCCCTGGCCTCATCCTGCAGGGGAGCTCTGGAGAGCAAGTTACACCGCAGAGTGTGTCTCCACGCAAGGCAAGGGTGCTGGGCTTTCCGACTCCCTCACTGGTAGTTGGCAGTCTCTGGTTAACGGCTGCTCTGGAGGAAGGGAAGACATAAAGTCCTAGGCCCTTCTGGCCCTCTGCATTGCAAAGTGGTTCTAGTAGCTAAGGGTGGTTAGGAATAAAAGCACAGAGAGGGTCGAGGGAGGAAATGACACACAGATATGGAAGGATGGAAGGTACCTTGTATGAGCACCAAGCGTGCAGTATTAGCTGGGGTTCTATTTATATTTATATAGAGAGATTTATTATGAGGGATTGGCTTACACAATTATGGAGGCTGAGAATTTCCACAATCCTCCATCTG
>NW_007733370.1:76390-106332 GCF_000696425.1 Galeopterus variegatus | reverse complement strand
GTTTTCAATTTATCCCAACTCCAGAAGTTCCCTTTCCTGCCCCCATGCCCAGGTTGGATGCCCAGGAGTTTCACCAGGGTTAGGCTCTAGGGTCAAGACAGGCAACGCCTGAGCAATATAAGGTCAGCAGCAGGATGGGCTATAACGTCTCAGCTACAGCCTCACCCTTTTGGTTCTGTAAAAATGAAAGTGAAAATCCCCCCTGGGAGACAAAGTTGCCTCAGAAATGAGAAACAAGAAGAAAAGAGCCTTTTCAGGTGTAGATGGTAGAACTGAGGACATTTTCAAGAATTGCCAAAGAAATTACGCTTTGCATTGTTATTCAGATTAAGTCAGAGTGGCTTAAATTTTCTTCCTACACCTGCAAGAAGAGACAGCCAAGGTGTTCTCTGTCTAACAAAGGAACCTGAACAATGCATAGACCAGAAGATAAAATAACACAAGGCTGATAACTTCATTTAGAGTTTAAATGAGAAGATTCAGTTTCCTATACTAGTCTGCAGCCAATTGAACAAACAAAACTTCCTGTTATAAACACGTATTATAACTTTTGATTAAACAAAATTTTATTGTAAAACTATTGAATTTTAAAGGGACATTATAATCATGATTATAAGAACTAGAATAAATAGAAATTTAAACTTGAGTAAGATCATTGATTCTTCTGTCTAATCACTTTGTTTATAATACTCCTTAAATGTAATATATACATACTGTAATATACAGATATATAATGAATATGTGATACTCTCTAGAGTGCAAAATATTTTAATCTTCCTTTTCTTATCTTTGCCAAGCAAGAAATTTTCAACAGAGCACTTACATTCTTCAAGAATTTATGTCAACAATTATTNCATTTTGGGAAGATTAACCAGCGCATAAAAGTACCCTTTCTTTGAGAATGACCATCACTCCACCTACCACCCCCACCTCTCTCCCACACATACACAATTCAACCCTCCACAGCTGAGTTCATCTGCCTCCATGACTACAATTGGGCCAAGGAGATTCCTCCTTGTGAGAATTTGGTTTGGAGACAGAGAGTCATATTCAATCTGGCTGCTGGCTTGGACTGGGGTGGTGTGGATTTAGAAAGTGAGGTTGCCATTGTGAGGTGGCCGGGCTTGGACAGAGGTCCAGTGAAGCAGAGAAAACCAAGCCACGGAGAGAAAAAGGAGCATACAACCAGATTAATAGCTAACAATTATTAAGTGCTGGCTACATAACAGGTGCTGTTTTCCCAGGGATGAGTTCATTTGATCCTCACCACAATCCTGTGTGGTAGGAATTAGAATTATTCTCATTCAAGGTCCAGGACACTCGGGCCTAAAGTGGTTTAGCAAATGATCCAAGGTCACATAGCTTGAAAGCATGTGGTCAGGATTCTTTCCTCTGGTTTAACTCCAGAGTCATGCACTGCCCACAAGGCCAGGAGGGCAGCTGAATGCTCAGAAGCCCAGGTTAGAGTTTGTGGCTCTGAGAGCAAGCGAAGGCCTGGCAGAGTCTGATGACTAACTGCCTGGGTTCCTGGTGGCCATCCCTCCTCCCGCAGATACCCGCCTAGAAGGTTGGCTCTACCATCTTCTTTTAAGTGCCTTCCTCCACTTCTTTTTGGTAAATGGTATTGTGTTTTCAATATCAGTTTCCACTTGTTCATTGCTGATATACAACAAAGCAATTGACATTGGTGTATTCACCTTGTATCCCGCATCCCTGCTCTAATCCCTTATTAGCTCCAGGAGTTGTTTTTGTTTTTTTGTTTTATGCCAGTTCTTACAGATTTTCTACATACATGATTGTGCCATCTGCAAATAAAGACGATTTTATTTCTTCTTTCCCAAGCTGTATACCTTTATTTCCTTTTCCTCCCCCAACTTAAAAAAAAATCAGTTTATATTTATAGCGGATTTATATTGCTTGCAATTAAAGATTCTTAGTGAGGACACCTGCTCTTGATGAAATTTGATGAAATGAGAAAGAAACTGAAATTTTGTTTTCAATTTATCCCAACTCCAGAAGTTCCCTTTCCTGCCCCCATGCCCAGGTTGGATGCACAGGAGTTTCACCAGGGTTAGGCTCTAGGGTCAAGACAGGCAAGGCCTGAGCAATATAAGGTCAGCAGCAGGATGGGCTATAACGTGTCAGCTACAGCCTCACCCTCTTGGCTCTGTAAAAATGAAAGTGAAAATCCCCCCTGGGACGGGCCGGCCCGTGGCTCACTCGGTAGAGTGCGGTGCTGATAACACCAAGGCCGCGGGTTCGGATCCTATATAGGGATGGCCGGTTTGCTCACTGGCTGAGCGTGGTGCTGACAACACCAGGCCAAGGGTTGAGATCCCCTTACCGGTCATCTTTTTAAAAGAAAAAAAAAAGAAAATCCCCCCTGGGAGACAAAGTTGCCTCAGAAATGAGAAACAAGAAGAAAAGAGCCTTTTCAGGTGTAGATGGTAGAACTGAGGACATTTTCAAGGATTGCTAAAGAAATTACGCTTTGCATTGTTATTTAGATTAAGTCAGAGTGGCTTAAATTTTCTTCCTACATCTGCAAGAAGAGACAGCCAAGGTATTCTCTGTCTAACAAGAGAACCTGAACAATGCATAGACTGGAAGACAAAATAACACAAGGCTGATAACTTCATTTAGAGTTTAAATGAGAAGATTCAGTTTCCTATACTAGTCTGCAGCCAATTGAACAAACATACTTCCTGTTATAAACACTTATTATAACCTTTGATTAAACAAAATTTTATTATAAAAGTATTGAATTTTAAAGGGATGTTATAATCATGATTATAAGAGCTAGCATAAATAGAAATTTAAACTTGAGTAAGATCATTGTTTCTTCTGTCTAATCACTTTGTTTATAATACTCCTTAAATATAATATATACATACTGTAATATACAGATATATAGTGAATATGAGTGCGAACTCTTTTAATCTTCTTTTTCTTATCTTTGCCAAGCAAGAAATTTTCAGCAGAGCATTTACATTCTTCAAGAATTTATGTCAGCAATTATTCAATCCTTCATATCCAGGACAATTGCAGCTTATATTTCTAAAATTCACGTTAAAGAAATACGTCTAACATTTCTGATTTCCAGAGTTAGATTCATAAAATCAGCACCTTAGCAGAAGATGCCTTAAAATGACAGTATGGTTTTAAAACCAAAGAAAAAAGACATGGTTTGGTCAATAGTCTTAACAACACATGGCAAAAGTTTGTTGCAAATATGATTTTTCTCTCTCTGGCCCCATAACAGAGGTCCCCAAGCCATCAGAGCAGTCTTTCTCACTGAGCCTGGATGAGGTCTTAGAATTCTTGTCAACCTGGCATTCCAGGAAGCCTCTATTAGGCTGTTAGTGATGGCAATCCTATCTACCACCTATATCATTCTGTGTTTTTTTTTTTATGTAAATTACAAGATCCTCTGGCTAATTTATGCAAAAGGACAGTTATAAATGGTTACCGACAGCTCATAAAATCACTGGGAGGGCTGAAGGCACACACGGTAGCCTGAACTTCTCAAAAGGACTGGCCTGCTAAGGAAGCTATTGCCACCAGAAGCCGAAAAGCACCACGCCTCTTACGCGCCTCTGACATGACCGGGAAGCTGCTGTGTCCACAGTGGCCCTGCCCCTGCTGGCCATTGCTGCTGTGCTTGCCAGCAGCTCCACTCACCCCGCACAAGGCCAACAACTTACTTTACTGACTCGCTGCTTCCAAGACTCCCATCACTGCTCCCGCTCATCAGACACTAAGTCCCACAAGGATCTCTAGCTGCAGGAGCTTCCCACCACGACACAGCAGGAGGACACACTGGAAGAGGGAGTGGTACTGGGCGAGCCAGTCTGCAGTTCTGCTTCACCAGCTCAGGATGAATCTACAGTATCAGATATGGGAAGAAAGCACAGGATGACTGGAAAGCACTGCAAGGTATAAAAGTGGGAATTTGGCAGTGTTCGTTCATGCAACGCTGTTCAGGAGAGAAGGTGCCCCAATGAGATAAATGTCCAGTCCTCTCAACAAGTAAGCTCTAAGAGAACAGAGAAACTTTGGGCCATTATAACTTGATGTAGAGTAACCAGCCATCCTGGTTTGCCCATGACTGAGGGGTTTCCCGGATGTGCCACTTTCAGTGCTAAAACTAGGAACGTCTCAGGCAAACCAGGGTGAACTGGTTATCCCAACCCAATGACACTAACCATTAGTATCAACCAGCTGGCTCACTAGGTTCACATTCCACTGTCACCAAACAAATTTCAGATTATAATTTGACTTTCCAGTGTGTGGGGGATAATGCCCCCAAAACATTTAGTGCAAAGTCTGGCATACAGTAAGCACTCAATAAATACTTATATTTTTGTATTTTAAAAGTTTGCTTCACTTTTAAATATGTTGAGCAGTTAACCCAAAATATTTCATTTTTCTGGGCAGTTTTCCTCCCTCTTTATACATCAACAGATTTTCTTTCTGACATATCTATGTCTTTCGTTGAGATTCTTAGTGTGAGTGAGGTAGTTTCCAGAGACAGGTCCTGTCTTGGTGCCTTGGCTCTTAGTGACACTCCAGACCTCCACGCTGCACCTTGGTGCATGATGACTCCAGTGAGGCTGTTCTCCCTTCTCTGAGGCTGTACGTGGCAGCTGCTGTTCTCTCAGGGTATCCCTTACTTTGATTCTTTCGTGTGACAACACCCCGTGGTGTAAATGAGGACCTTCCATACCTCCCTGAGAACCAGCTGTGGGGAAGGGAGGAGCAGGAGAGCTGAGGGCTCCTGAGGAGACAGAGGCAGGACACCTAAGTGGCAGAACAAGCCTCCTTTTCTTTCCTGCAGCTGGAGGGGCTTGTTCTTCCTCCCACTGCGGCCTCGGCCCCCTTCTCAGGCTGCACTCTCTGCTCCCAACCCTCCATCCTCCTTTCTTCCCATTTAGGACGTACCTGCCCTTTTTTCCACAGCCTTTGCTCATGTGAGTCTTCGGCCTAGAATGACTTTTCCACACCTCTCTCCACCCCTTTCACATGCTGCCCATCTTTCTTTTCTTTTTTTTAATTTTATTTTTCTATTAGCATATTCATTGTTACAAATCATACTTATTCTTTATGTCCCTTATCCAATCTCCCACCTTCCCCTTCCCCATCCCCATCCCTCATTCCCCCTTCCCCTCCCCCATCGAGCAACCATAGATTTGTTCTCTCCATCTGACAGATGAACTGTGCCTCTGGTGGTTTGTTGCCTAGATGATCTGTCCAGTACTGAGACGGGTGTGATCAGCTTCTCCCCTATGATTGTAAATCAGATGCTGTTGTTCTCTTACTCTGGAGTGGGCTTTGTGAAGAGAGAGATCCTCTTTCCTTTTTTGGTCTCCGCTGGTGCTTCTCTTTGTGTCAGTGCAGTTGAGAGTCTGGTGTGCCCTCTGCACGGTGGCTGTGACTGCTGCTATAGAGACTAGCCACTTTTGTGGCAGCCATGGCAATTGTGGTGGCTGTGGTGGGCTACCTGTGTGGAAATGGAGCTTTTGGTGCGCTCTTTACCCAGTTGCAGGAGGGTTTAGCTTCCCTGAGCTCCATCCCTCAGGGCCCCAGCGGGGCCCTATGCTGCCCATCTTTTGAGGTGTAGCTCAAATGCCACCTTCTCCCCAAACATGTCTTGATCTTCCTTCTCCTGTCAGAATTGGCTCTCCATCTTCTGGGCTCCCAAATGACTTAAAGCAGCTTCTCTAACTTCAGTTACATTGGATCTGGTAATATAGATATTTGTGCATCTGTCTACATTCCCCACTGGATTTTAAGCTCTCCAGGGTAAACCCATGTATTATTCATCTTTGCATGCTCAGTGTCTACTACAGTTTTAAATAATGAATTGGATTAAGCTGGTAAAAAAGAAAACTTCTGGGCTTCTTGGACAACCTTGCTCAAATAAGCTGGACAGATTCCCCTGATTCCAGGGCCCTTGGCAGAGACATCAAGAAGAAAAGACCCCTTACTGTTGCTTTCTTTCTCTCCCTTCAACTGCTTCCTCCTCCAGCCTAAAAATGTGTGAGAAAACATGTCACCCCAATCAGATAAATTGTCCTTTGGGGAGCAAGCTGCATAAAACTTTTGAGGGTCTCTGGTTTCATAGCACAGTTTTTATAAGATAGATAGCTGTTAGCTGTTTGCTCACACATAAAATATAACGTTTAAACATTGCTGAAAACCACATATACTTTATTACTGAGAAGTCTGGTTTGTAATGGCTTGTGAATATGGAAAGAGCCCTGAGCTATGAATCAGAACAACCGTAAATATCACCTTAGGAACTAAGTAGTTTTGTGGCCCTTGACAAGACAGTCATCCTCTTCAAGTCTCTGCTTCCTGTTCTGCAAAAGGAAGGTATGGGCTGTGATATGTGTGTGAGGTCTCTCTGGCTCTAAAGTTCTGGGAGATTCTCACTCCTTGGTTTACTTATAAGTAAAAAGAAGAGACGACGCCTTTGGATCATGGAATCTTTCGCTCCCTGTCTTTTGCCACGGCTGGCAGGTATCCCAACCAAATGGCATTAAGGTCAAAAAAGAGTGAATTGACAAGACAGTCATCCTCTTCAAGTCTCTGCTTCCTGTTCTGCAAAAGGAAGGTGTGGGCCGTGATATGTGTGTGAGGTCTCTCTGGCTCTAAAGTGCTGGGAGATTCTCACTCCATGGTTTACTTATAAGTAAAAAGAAGAGACGACGCCTTTGGATCATGGAGTCTTTCGCTCCCTGTCTTCTGCCACGGCTGGCAGGTATCCCAACCAAATGGCATTAAGGTCAAAAAGAGTGAAATCTTCTAAAACCAAGTGTAATGATGAAACTCTTCTCCTCTGCATCGTGATGTGTCTCCAGGGGATGCCCACCACAGAGGTTAAACAGATACTTCATTAAAATTTTCTGTCTGTCTCAATCGAGGCTGTTCCCTTGGGCTGATGGAGTCAACAGAGAAACTGACCTCATTCTTGTCTCTACTGTGACACCTAAAGGCAACTCTGCCCCGCTGATGTCAAATGGTCACTGTTGGTATGGAAAAATTTTCTAAAACTTAAGATATCTGGGCCCTTAATACCAAAGAAAATAAGACCCTGAAGTAAGATGTCACAGTGATTGTAAACTTAGAGGGCTCTCGGGACTGCCGTCGGAGGGCTAAATTAACAAATTCATACCCAGGTGCTATCATAGTTATTCCTATACTGCTTCCCTGGGCATTGCCTGAGTCTCCACCATCTGAAGCTTAAACTCAATGTATGGGCACTTTCCTTTATGCCTAGGTGGTGAGTCACTCAAAGTAGGCGCCTGGGTGTCGTCTCCAGACAGCTCCCTTTAACTCTGTCTTTCAACAAATCAATCACCAGTTCTATGGGTCTGAAATCTTCATTGCCTGTCTCCTCTTCTCCACCCTCACAGTAGTAGTTAGCTTACAAGCAAAGTTAAAGAATTCAGATTTTATCCTGAGAGTGATGTACACTACGGAAGGGTTTTAAGTGGTGACAGTATATGCTTAGATCTGCATTTTCAAAACATCACTCTGGCTGTAAATAAAAAATGAACTGGGGTAAGTGGCAAAAATGGAACATCAGAACACCAATTAGGAGGCTGCCAAGGCAGTATGGTGACAGGTGATGGTCATTTGGGACAAGACCATGACTGTGGAGACAGCGAGAGATCTGAGAGGTCACTTGGAGGTGGCATCAATTGGATCAGCTGTTGGTTTGCATGTGGGACATGAGGACTAGGGAGCAGGGACGAGTGCCTACGTCTCTGGCTTGAGCAACTGAGCAGTTGGGACTGTTCACTGAGACAGGAAATGCTGATGGAGACACCAGTTTGGGAAGGAGGAAGGGAAGGAAGGAGAGAGGGCAGGAAGCGGCTGCACCTGACTAGAAGACAGCAGACGAAGTGCAGACATGGTCCTCTCGCTTGAGCCTCTTGGCTTTTTCTTTCATAATTGAACTCAAAATTGTCTGTCTCTGCTCCATTAAAACCATCTTCCAAAAATGTTCTAGGTCTAAAAAATTCCATGAAATCTTACCTGACTGAGCAGCCGTGGAAAAAAACATTGTATTGAGGTTTGGGCATGGAGTGGGAGAAGACTTGGCCCTGATCAACCAACCTGCTGTGCAAACTTGGATGTGTCTCCTGATCTCTCTGAGCATTAGTTTCATTTTCTGTAAGATGAGACATTTGGACGTGATGTTGTCTAAGGTTAATTCTCTAATAGTTGGGCAATTTTCTAATTCTTTATTATTCAATGCTTGTCTTTGTCAAAGCTACATGGTATATATTTTAAAAATAGAATGTCATTGACAAATTTAAGAAGCACTGAATGTGCAGGGCATAGTATATAGTTACACTGCACTGTTTTTCACTTAATTTGAAGAGTGAGTATAAATTGTGGTTTAACATATGGACTCTAGAGCCACATTATCTGAATTCAAATCACATCTTGGCCACTTGCTAGGTGCGTGACCATGGCAAGCTGCTGAACTTCTCTGTACCTCAGTTTCTCCATCTGCAAAATGGGCATGGGATTATTATGTGACAATTATATGAGTTAATATGTAAAGTACTGCATGTGTTAGATCATTATTATTTAGAGTAATTACTCTTTAGCCTTCACTTTTTTTCATCTGTCAAATGGGACTGCTAATAACTACTTATTAATGTGAATGTGGGGGAAATGAAACAAAATCATATATCTACATAAAGCATGCATCCCATAGCCTATCTTTTCATAAGTATGCAACAAATGTATGCAGATAGACAGCCAGATGGCCACAGCTAGAACCTGACTTCCAATCTCATTCCAATTTCCGAAGAATAAACTGAGCTGTTATGTTCTTTTTGTGTGTATTTGCGACAGGAGAGAAATAAATCAGAGGCTGTGCTGTCATTTTCCTCCTGGTGTTTGATAAGCTTTTATTTTAAAATAATACCAAGGTTTTTTTGGTGGCTTTCTTTAAAAGTGATTTGATGTGCCTTGGCTCAGCACATTCCACCCTCCACTGAGTAATTGAAGGTCTGCTTCTCCCCAGGATGGTTTTAAAGTAGAAACAGACATGCTGGTGCTCTTTCTCCTGCATCTAACATCTAACTTCCATTTACTGAAAATGAGTTGAAGGAAAAATAAAGGATCACATGATGATGCTTTCCCCCCCGCCACGTTCTTTTCAACACATTACTTCCTAGCTGACTCTATGTGTTTCCGTGATGAAATTCTGTGACTTATGAAAATTTAATAGCAGCATAGACCCGAAGAAGAGTAAAAATTGATATCCTACACATAACACAAATGAAAATGTTCCTTGGGAGAATAACACTCCATGCAGCAATTTATTCCAGGCATTTATGAGTATGTACTTGATAAAAGAAAAAATAAAACTCAGAGTCAGAAAAGGAAACCATCCAGTGCCAGCCACAGATTCCAGCACCGCCAATCTGACCAGAAAGACCATGCAAGATGGTGGCCAGTCCTCGTTCCATATGCCCATCTCCCAGTCTCTCCATGATTACGATGCGGAAACTGGAGAGATTTGTACTTAAATTCACAAGAGGAAATGTAACTTTTCAACTGCCTCTTGTTTTAGACTTAACTGTACTTACTGCCCCCTCTGGCCTCCCTCATCTTCTGGTCTCTTATCTGATGCTGTAAACGATGCACATCAGAAATGTGGGTAACTCATGTAGCAGCAGTGGCTTTAGGAAATGTGTGGCTTCATGAGGACAAAAGAAGGCCTGATACTGATTGCGGGGAAAAGAAAATAAAGTGCCTGACTTTGTACCACATTCTTCACACTCAAGTTCATTGTGACACAAAATTTCAAAAGCCAAATAGTGAAAGAAGGCGACAGAGGGTATCTGGCCACAGCACCCTGACAGCTTCCTGGAGATTTCCCTCATCTAGAATTTGCCTAGCTGGCAGCAGCCTGATTTGATTTCTTTAAAATGCTGTATAGAGCAGAAATATGTTGCAATAAACAATTGCAGAAATAGAGAATGGAGGAGACTGTTAGAACAGCATCCATTCCTACACCTCCCAAACACAGTTTTTGCAATTCTAGGGAATTATGTCCCGTTACAACAGTCAAGAAAACCTACTTTGCATAGCTTTGTCCTAATCCTGGTCTCCACCCGCCCTGCTGGGTCAGAACATGAGGCTTGGGGAGCACACATTGTGAGGAATTAGGGTCCAAGAGCGATTGTCCCAGCAAAGTCCCACATGGCCCACACGAGCCATGTCACTACAGTTGATGTAAAGGCCCAGAGAAGTGGTTTCTCAGGTTAACAAAGATAACCTGGAAATAAATTCAAGGAATCCGGGCAGCATCAAGAAGCTGGCAAAGGCAAGGAGCAAATCCTTCCCCAGAGCCTCCAGAAGGAACACAGCTCTGCCGACACCTTGATTTTAGCCCCTTAAGACCCATTTCAGACTTTGACTTCCAGAACCATAAGATAATAAATTTGCATAGTTTTAAGTTTATGGCAATTTGCTGTGGCAGCAATAAGAAATGAAAACATAGGACTCTTGAGGTAATATATCCCAGACCCCCTCATTTGGCAGATAAGGAAACCGAGGCCCAGAGAAGTTGCCAACTTTCATGAAGTCACATGGCTAGTTAGTAATAGCTGCTGACCATACAAAGTGATTCCTCTATGCTAAATACAATTCTTAGCCCTTGGCATGTATTAACTCATGAAATGGTCAGCATAATCCTAAAACAGAAGCTCTCATTCATATCCTCATTTTACAAATGAAGAAACTGAGGCACAGGGATGTTAAGGTCATGAAGCTACTAAATAGGCTGCTGAGAGTTTGTACCCAGGCATTTCACCTCTGGAATGTCCTCTCTTTACCACCAGGCATAGAGGAGGCTGAGCTCCTGGGGGCCAATTCAGTACTCTACGAACCCCTCAAGAGTTATTTGATCTCATTTCACCATGACACCTCTGAGGTCTGTTATTCCCATTTTAAGATGAAGAAAACAAGACACAGAGACTGAGATGTGCCTAACGCACACATCTGGTCAGTTATAATTACAATTTCCCCCTAGTCCCTCTGCTTGCAGCACCCTGAGAGACACAAAAGATAGATGGCTTCTGCCTCCAGCAAGCTTATGGATTATCTCGAGCTAAATTTGGTAACTTGGGTGCCAGTTTTTCCAGTTCCAACCTCAGAAAGACTATTTCTGGGGCCTTGATCAATAATTGTTCCTCGGAGCAATGATATTGCAGAGGGAAGGAACTTGGAACAATGTATGCAGTCAACATATTGAGCTTCCCCTCCCAGAGTAGCTCAGAATGTCAGTATAGGAGGGCCTTCAGTACAGCCATCTGTTTGGAAGAGGGTGTAGTACCTAAGGGTCATGTATTAAAGCTGTATTTTTATAGCCAAAGTGATATATTTGGTTGGGTTGTATATTTATTTGGGGAGATATGAGGAGGGGTTGATAGAGATTTGGAGCAGGGAGGTGTAGACTAAAGCTGCCCCCAGCTAACCCTTGATGTCACCAATTCCCCACGTAAACCACTGTATATGGCAGCTCGGCAAGAGAAGTATACAGTTCTTGCTACCAAGAAGCTGACTCATTATTTGGACATGCACATTAAAATGAACCAGAAATCAGGTAAAAGCCCTAATGAATTCGGGCCATCCAGGCATGGGCCAGATGCACCTGACAGCCACAGGTAAGTGGAGGAGGCCCCATCTCTGTGGTTTCAGGAAGGCTTCATGGAAATAGATCCATAAGGAGCTAGTGTAATCATAGGTGGAGAGGAAATAATGGGTGAGAAGGTTTAAATAAACATATCTGAAGACAGCGCAATGAGCATATTAACTGGTGCAAAGGACTCACAGGTGCACAGAAACTCACTTGTGTTGGTTATCACTAATCATTCATTCATCGCACAAATGTATTTTAATCACCTCCCAAGTGCCAGGATCTCTTCTAGGTGCTAGGGACCCAGCAGTAAATAAATTGTGTGCCCTGAACTGAGAGGTGTTGCCCTGATTTGGGCTCCAGAAGCCCTGCCCCACTATCCTGGCAGCCAAGCTCTGCTCTCCATTCCTGCCTGCAGAGAAGGATTTCCATTTCAGGCCATTCCTCCCTGCAGACAGATACACCTGCCCTCCCCCAGCCATTGCATGGCTCCTCTGAGGAGGGCAGACACAGGAGCCCGGTGATCAGCTCTGCTCGAATAAATTACTGCCCCATCATCTTCATGCATAAAACATGGCACAGGAGCTGAGAGAGGCTCGGCTCGGGCAGCCCAGCTCAGCAGCTGCCTTCAGGCCAGTCGGGAGTTAAGGGAAGGAAAGGCAAGTTACAAGATAAAGGAAGTCAACAGAAGCCTCAGATATATTAAAAAAGAGAGAGTGAGAGAGAAGAGGGGTTTTTGTTTTGTTTTCGATTTTTATACATCTGGCCTTGACTTCCGGGATTGCTACGAGACCTTTTGTTTCCTGCCATGAGAAGGTTTTAGGATCTCTTGGGACCATGGTGTTACCTTCGCGATTACACTGGATCAGAAACAGGCCATGGAGGGACAGGATCCGGAGGCGGCAGCTCAACCGTGAGTGTCCCCATGGGTGTCGCGGCTCCTCTCTCCTCCACTGCCTTTGTTTCCCACACTCCTCCCCCGGCACCCTCGTTTCTTCCCCCCTGCAGATCGGCTCCCATCTTTCCCCTTCCTCCTCGCCTCCACTTCCTATGCACCCTCTTCCAGCGGACTTTCTGATTTTTCATCCACTCCTCTCTCTTTCTTCCTACTTCCCTCTCACAGCCCTACCCCAATTAGAGGTAACTGGATATGCTTTGTTTCAAGCGACAAGCAAGGGAAGGCCTGTTTTCTTTATCCCTCCATCCAGATGGGAAATACAAGTAAATATTTACATTGGCCAAGGGGTCGTGTGGATTGGAACTTTCGTTTATTATAGTGAGAGAAAAATGGAATGTCTGAATCAAACAGGTGTCAGTGGTGTGGCTTGAATGGAGATGAAATTCAAGGATCAGTGAACCCTATTTCCTTTAAAGGACCCAGTCATATGCTTTGTAAATTATCAAACTCACACTAGGTTCCTCTTGAGTGGACAGGAGCTCTAAGCAAAAGGGAGATTTTAGTGCTGAAGTAATCTGAGAAAGAATAAGCATTCCGGATTTATGTTAAAATTGTTACCCATCAACAAGTAACAAATTAGTGTTTCTGTTTCTGGAGAGGCTTGTTTATCTCAAATGTCTGCAGATTCAAATGGCCAGAGGAACTAGGCTGCTGAGGCAAATGAGTGAAAGGGATCAGTTTTCACGGGGGCAAGGGACAGTTCACTTTCTTCTTGTCTCTGTCATGAGAAAAACAAAAGTGAAACCATGATGATAAATTACAATTGACATTTAGTCTCAGTATAAGGATGCGAAAGGGAGTGGTAGAGAGTGTGGTAAATGTCCCACCATGGGGCAGGGAGCACTATCATAATGTTTCCATAAGGAATGGGTCCAGGTTGCCAGATTTTCTAACTCTTCAAGAAAAGCAAAAAATACTAATTTCTAAGTGAAAGATCTCAAGTTTAAATGTTGGCATTTAATTCTTCAAATTGTAAATACTGTAATTACCGATGCTCTGATGCAAAATGTGACAACTGTGGACAACCAGTTACCAAGCCCTAGTTTCTGTTCTGAGTGTTCTCATTAGACGCCCAACACACAGTGGTATTTACACCTAGTTAGAAGTTGGCAAGTATTTCTCATGTGTGAAAAGCCTCTGGTGTAGACAGTTAAATTAAGATGAATGAGTGGTTTAGGAACATAAATGGCAAACGCTGTCACGGTCTACTAGTTTTGGAGCCAAGCTGGGCTGGTTGGGTTCCAAATGGCAACCCATATAACATGGAAATATTTTGTACCCAGCGAAATTTTTTACATTTTTCTTTAATGTAATTGAAAAAGCCATTAGGAATTTTCTCAGAGCCTTCATCTTCTTGGTCATGTTTCTTTCACTTGAGCCTACCTCAAATTCAAATTCCAGTTTTTGTGACACTTCATTCTGTATCTCTAGAAAAATAGTTGCGCTCCCACAGATTTAAGACAATACCTCTGCTGTAGGATGTGTCACTGAGAAAAGATGGAGTATTGATCTGTGTGGTTTTGCCAGTATGGGTGGGAAGTTGGCCTATGCGCTCAAAACAAGAACTTGTGGGAGAAAACTGTTTTACTACCGAGATTTCACTTAAATTATGACTACCTGAAAACTGTGCTGTGATTTCTGCATGGTTTTAATATGAAAAGATGATATGTTAATAGATGTTTAATCCAAGCTTGATGTTAAGCAGGCTAGCCCTGACCTCTTTGGCATAAGTGTCTGTGGAAGGAGGAGATTCTGACATTCTTCCAGGATGGACAGAGCTGTGCTCTAGTAGTGTCAGCACGAGTTAGGAATAGGAGAAGGATCAGGTGACTTTTCGGGGAGATACATTTTTCCAGTTCACAGAAGACCTGTGCATGTTTGCAGGCAGAGAACTACAGGAGATGGAAAGCAGAAAGAGTGAAGGCCCCAATGGGGGCAGGAACCACAAGGAAGTTCCTCACCACAAACACCAGCCTGCAAGGATAGCCCTCAACAGTGTTTTGCAGTTGCTGAAATCTACTTTGATAACTTTTCCCATCTTCTTTCTCTGAGGATTTTCTCACAGGTCAGCATCTCCTCCAACTGGGACCCATGCTTTATTGCCCTTTGGGGTTATTCTGTCATTGAAAAAACTAAGTTAGTACACTCCTTTTTCCTCAAACACACAAAGGGGTCATGAGTGGCAATAGGGGGTACACTTGCTACAGCGTGCCACTTCCATGCCCATGCAGACATCACTAGTTGGCCACAGCTCTTTCCTTCTCTCCCAAGGAGGCCAGGCCCAGGCTTAGAATCCTTTCCAATACAGTGCCCTAGGCTGCTATTTCTAATCGATCAGAATTGCCTCATCAGTTGAAACCATATTTTTTTTTCTATAGCTTCATAGCAAATCACCACAAGTTTATTGTCTTAAAACAATGTATGTTTATTATCTCATAGTTTCCATGGGTCAAAAGTCTGAATGTGAGTTACCTAGGTCCTCTGTTCAGGGTCTCCCAGTGCTGTAATCAGAGTGTCACCTGGCTGCAGTCTTGTCCGAGGCTCGGGGTCTTCTTCCAAGCCCAGTGGTTGTTGGTAGAATTCAGTTCCTTTCAGTTGTAGGCCTGGGGACTTCAACAACTAACAGCTACCCATTGTTCCCTGTCACATGCCCCCCCCACATCATGGCAGTTTGCTTCCTCAAGGCCAATGACAGAGTGTTTTCCTGCTTGTAATCTCTGCTTTAAAGGCTCACCTGATTAGATCAAGCCCACTCAAAATAATTTCCCTCCCTTTTTTTTTAGACATTTATTTTTAATTGAAACATATTGATTGATCATACTTATGGGGTACAGTTATATTTTAATACATGTATAAAATGTGTAATGACCAAGTAAGGGCAGCTAGCAAATTCATCATAGCAAAAGTGTATCATTTCTTTGTGATGAGGACATTTAAGCTTCTTTTTTTAGCCATTTTAGAACATACGATAAATTACTAGCACTACTGTAAACCACTAGAACTTATTTTTCCTATCTAGCCATAATTTTGTGTCCATTAACCAACTGCTCACTATCCCACCTCCCGCTTCCCCACCTCTAGTAACCACAATTCTACTCTCTACTTCTAAAAGTTCAACTTATTTTTTTTTAGCTCCCCCATATGAATGAGAACGTGCAGTATTTATCTTTTTTGTCTGAATTATGTCACTTAACATAATGTCTTCCAGGCTCATCCATGTTGCTGCAAATGATGGGACTGCATTCTTTTTTATGGCTGAGTGGTATTTCATTGTGTGTGAAACATTTTCTTTATCTATTCATCTGTTAACAGATATTTTTTTGATTCTATATCATGGCTAATGTGAATAATGCTGCAATAAATATGGGGGTGCAGATATCTTTTTGGTATGCTAAGTTCCTTTCCTTTGGATAAATACCCAGCTGTGGGATTGCTGGATCATATCATAGTTCTGTTTTTAGTTTTCTGTGGAAACTCCATTCAGTTTTCCATGATGGCTATACTAATTTATATTCCCATCAACAGTGTATAACCGTTCACCTTTCTCCACATCTTTGCAAGTATTTGTTTTTTTTGTTGTTGTTGTTTTGTCATTTTGATAATAGCCATTCTAACTGCGGTGGGATGATATCTCCCTGTGGTTTGGGATAATCTCCTTTTTGATTGGCTCAAAATCAACTGATTGAGGACCTTAATTACATTTGCAAAATCCTTCAAATTCACTGTGAAAGTAAATCTTATCAGATTCACAAGTCCCTCTATGCTTAAAGTAAGGGAATTATGCAGGGCATGTATACCAGGGGGCAAGAATCATGGAGTCATCTTAGAATTCTGCTTCCCACAAAACCCAATTGTCACTCTGCAGTAGAGCCTGGGTTTCGATCTACTGGAAAGCTTTGTTTTATTTTTACTTTTTTTTTTTTTTTAAAGATGACCGGTAAGGGGATCTTAACCCTTGACTTGGCATTGTCAGCACCACGCTCAGCCAGTGAGCGAACCGGCCATCCCTATATGGGATCCGACCCCGGGGCCTTGGTGTTATCAGCACCGCACTCTCCCGAGTGAGCCACGGGCTGGCCCTATTTTTACTTTTTATTATGAAAATTTTCAAATATACAGAAAAGTTGAGAAAATAGTATAATGAATCCCATATACCCATCACTTAAATTTAACATTGTTTTTTTTTCTTCCTTTTTGTCTTTTTTCGTGTCCGGCAACGGACCACAACCCTCAGTGTCGCGCCTGTACCGGACCGGGACCGGCAACGGGACCGCAACCCTCAGTGCTGCGCCCGCCCCTCGCTCAGCCAGTGAGCGGGAACCGGTCTGTATGTGGGATCCGAACCCTTGGCGGGAGCGCCACCGCACTCCCGAGCGGCGCACTGTAGCAGTGCGCCACCGGGCCGGCCCCAAATTTAACATTGTTAATTAACATTTTGCCACATTTGCTTAATCTATTTTCCTGCTGAGATATTTTTGAACAAATTACAGACATTATGACATCTCAACCCTAAATATTTTAGTAATCTAAAAAAAAAGGACATTTTCCTACATAACTGCCTAATAAAATTAAGAATGATCCCTTCATATTATTTAATACACAATTCCTCGGGAAAGGAGGGGAGTTAGCAAGAAATTGGTAAAGAGCCACAAAAAAATGATTACACTGTATAATGACAAATATAGTACTAAAGGAAAATAAATATAAAAAATACACAGTTCCTGTTCCTCAGGTAGGAACCCATTCCTAATGTGTTCTTTATGCCTGGAACCCTTAGCAAAATGCCTAGCATCTAGTGTGCTCAATAAATGTCTGAGTTTAATCCGAATTATATTTCTACTTAAGCAATGGCTCCTCAAGTCCCTCTCCCTTTCGTCACCCTCACTTCTTCCTTTCACTCCTGGAGCTGCAATGAAATATTTAGATCATTTTCCAGTCCATAGTAGTGTGGTGTTGAAAAATGATGGAAGCAAGCTATAGGAGCCATAATGTGTGACCCTTCTTAGGGGTATTTGCATTTTATAAGAGGCCATCAGAGAAAGAGAGGCTAGACCACTGCAAAGACCCACACGTGTGATGATGGGCAGACATTCGAGGCAGGGGCTCATCTGGCACCCTGTAAACCATGTCAAGCTGCTTACCTGAGACCTACCCAGGTAAAGAGGAGACTAGACAGAGCAATAGCTCAGTGGGCCTTGGACTTTCTAAATGATGACAGCAGTGTCAGGGCAGGGCATGGAAGTGAAGAGTGGACACAGATAACTGGGTGGCCTGTGATCCCTTCTCTCCTTTAATCTGCCACAGCTGGGGGGAGCTAAAAGACAGAAAGCCTGGAAAGTGTATAAGCTTTGACAACAGGGAGATTTGGCTTCCAATCCTGCTTCTACAACACTGTAGCTGTTGGCCTGTGGACAATTCATTCCACCTCCCAGAACGTCCACTTCGTCAACCAAAAAGTCGTTACTACAATGACACCAACCTCACAGTGCTATTGGGAGGGATTAAAAGACATAAAATATGTCAAGTGCCTAGCACAGTGCCTGCCATGTGGTGGTGGTAGCTCTTGGGAGCTGAGAGCCTAAAAGTGATAATGGTGGCATTTGGGACAGTATGCCACCACCACGCTATTCCCCCAAACAGGGGGGCCAGGAATGCGGTGCTGGAGAAAGCAGCTCCGTCTTCCTCAACCTCAGGCCCACCCCCATAACCAGCAGACTTGCCAGGAAAAACCTCTCCGGGCCCCTGGGGGTGTGGCTCCTGTTTTTCTGGGAAGATGAGGTGAGTGTTTGCCCCGCAGTGGATCCCCGGGCTGTTTTCAGTACAAGTAAACCCAACCAGATGGCAGTGCCCGTGCTGAACTTATTCCTTCACCTCCTTAAACAGTTGAACTCCAAAAACAAACAAACAAACAAAAAAACAGTTGAACTATGTGTCTAGTCAGCCACAGGGTGGCACCCTCTGTAGATCCCAATCAAAGGAACGAAAATGAGTTCTCCCTGTCCCACTGAAAGGACAACAGTGACAAAGCTGATATACGCTTGAGATTGGGAATGCTGCTGTCTCAAAGATACCACTGGTGACTTCCTTCCCAGTGTTAATGGGGCTTAACTGTCTCATTGCGCTTCGTTGGCCATTCTCCTGACTCAGCATGGTGGTATTCTTGTGACCGGGCAAGAAGAGGACCTGGTCAGCAATGGTTTGAGTTCCACAGACCATCCCCTGGACTGTGGTTGGGGGTGTGGGTGTGATTTTGAAGCATCGTCCTCCTGTCTGTGGTCATCCTGGACTGACAATTCTACACAGGGAGGTAAGAACCCAACTGGATATTCCTTTCCCCCTGTGGGGCTCTGGAAGGCAATCGATTCATAGAAAGGGTCTTAGGGTCTCCTCTAAGTACCTTTGTGTCTCCAGATGAGAAGATGAGGTCAAGGGAGGCAGAGGGGCCTAGATAGGAGGAGTGTGCAGGCACCTTTCCCTGCAGCCTCCATCCACGCAGGGCCACCCAATCTGCAGATGGCCCGGCTTGCCGAGGGATCCGGCATCAACTTGCATAGCAGCCCAGCTTGCTATCGGCTTTCTGTCCTGGCTTACCTGCTATCTGGCAAGGGTTGACAGACATGTCGTCAGGCCTCGGCAACACTCCCGTTTCTCTCCTGGGCTCCTCCTCTGGGATTTTGTATTTAGCTGCTTCCCCATGCCTGTACAACCTGTGGTTGCAACCTGTGGTGGCCTGTGCAAACTGTGGTTGCAGATTTAGCTTTTCAACATGGTTACAGACATCCAAATGTCCTAGACCACCGCAGGAGCCGTGTTGCTGCCTTTCCTGAGAGCTGCTGTTCAGTGTCTTGCTGTGGTTCTGACTTGATAGGAATTGCTACAGAGTGGCAAATTCCCAGTGCTGCAGTTGCTGCCTTCGGGCTGCGCTTCTCTGCTCATACACCGGGTGAGTTCCTCTCTTGGTTTCTGTCTAAGCTTAAAGATTTGGGAGGAGGTCAGTGAAGGGGTCACCCCAAATACAGAAATGAAGAAAGAAGCCTTTTAGAACATTCTCTGTAGCTCATAGGTCACATATCTTCCTCGATTCCAGTCGACCCACATGCTAAATTTGTCTATTGACAGCCTCAGCCGAGACAGTAGGTAGCCAGGTCCCCCAGTGCCCAGGTTTTCCCCCCATTCTGAACCTTGTTTACCAACAGCTCTGCCAATTACATTAAATAGGACTGTATTTTGTTTTAGAGAACCTTGTATTTATAGTGGTGTAAGAATTATTTAAACACCTTCAAACATGGCCTTGTCTATTTTCTCATCATCCAGAAGAATAATGGCCTCAGTAGAAGCCTTACCCTTCTCCTTCCTTCCTGAATGACTGAATCCAAGGGCACCATCGCCAAATGTCCAATTCCAGCTCATACTGTCAAGGGAAAAAACGGTGGGAAACTTGAGAAAGGGAGATACTTTGAATAATTCAGGGGAGTTCTATTTGTTGAGAAAGCGCTCCTTTTGTATGTACATTAATCTGGACAGATATTTTAGCTGTCTCCAGCCAAGGACAGACAAAAGAGAGGGTGTGGGAGGAAAAGGAAAGGAAAGGACGAAGCAGCAGATACCAACACAGCTAACAAAAATAAAAATGAAAATGAAAACATCAGAGCTTGGTTGGATCCTGAAGCTCGTGATTCTCAGATTGATTGTGTGGAGAGGGATCTAGAGAGCCCAGAAGTTAATCAGTAGAATGAGAACTTGGTCTCTGGTTGGAAGCAGAAAATTACCAGAATAGCAAATTTTCTCAAAAGCATTAACCTAGCATATTAAGTTGGGGGTAAGGAAGATCTTAGGGAATAGAAACCATCTTGAAATATGTTAAACTAAATTCAAGCCACCATGTGAGTATCAGTTTTCCTCTGAAATATCAAGATCCAAGAAATTGTTTCACTGCATAGGAATATGCTAATTTCACACATACACACGCACACACGCACACACACACACTTGTCAAAACTGTGAGATTGGGCAGTAGCACTAACAAATAAAAGTCTTGGTTTTGCTTTGAGCTGATACAAAGCTAAAATGTCTTTATTATATAAAAAACAAACAATACAGAAAGAAAGTCATGGAGAATTCCCAGCCCCCACCCTGTACCACATAGTACTCCCATTTCTTTTTCCAAAATATACTAAATATATTCTTTTCATAGGATCAGAGTAATACCGCGTTCTGAAACTTGTTTGTTTCATTTGACAACATAACTTGGGTACCTTTTTATGTCAGTAAATAGCAGTAAAAATCTTCAGACCAGATCTGTACAGCAAATCCATATGAAGGCTTGCAAAATTTGGGGCAGTTTAAATGTATCTAATCTGATTCACTTAAATGTTAAAAAATGGTTATAAATGTAAAGTGGATTGTATTGGGTGGGAGTTGGAATATCCACATAATTATTCATGTAGGCTGATGTCTGTGACTCTCCAGCCACCCCATGCTGCCTCCTCTGTTCCCAGATGGTAGTTCTGCTGTTTAAAAGGTCAGGGTTAATCAGGAGAGGGTATATGAATCTATTTTCAGAAAACTACCCCTCACACACTCTTTGGAATGGAGACCTTTTCATCCCCCATCAAACGGAGGGTGATCTGGAAACAAGAGCATTTCCAATCCCCTTGAGGGTTGGTTGCATCAGTGCCTGGTTTCTGAGGCACCAAAGATGTTCTTGGGCTTGGACGTGGGAAGCTCGGCACTTACTTCCATCATACAATGGAATAGAAAGAGACATCCAAGGCCTGAGCCGGCAGAAAAAAAAAAGCCAGGCAAGATCAAGAAAAACAGAGTCCGAGATATTTGCTAACTCTTTGAATTGCTGCTGCCCGAAGCTTGTTCTCTGAGGATGTTACAAATAGAGTCAAATTAACCCAATCCTTCAATTTTCAAACAAGTGAAAAAACCCATAAAGGATGTGCTTGCTAATAACTTCATCAAAGGGAGGATAGAAAATACAAGTAAATGAGCTGGTGAGGAATCCCAAGAGCTCTCCTCCTCTGGACTAAGGGAAAGCTTTACTCCTATCACAAGGGTTTCAAAGGGAGAGAAAGGATCTTTTGAATGCAGAGAGTATTAAAGCAATTTTGTAAGCCTGCAAGCAACCCTCTAAAAATGGTATAGATGGTGAAGGAAATGTGTTAGGTGAATTTTTAAAACATTTTCCAACGTTTTATTAACAATTTCCACATACAGAAAAGTTGAAAGAATTACACGGTGAACATTCACATAACTACCACCTACATTCTACCACTGATGTTTTACTACACTTGCTTTATCACATATCTGTCCATATATCCATCCCTCTATCAATCCACTGATAAATCTTATTTTTTAATGCATTCAAAGTACATTACAGACATCTGTACACTTTATCTTAAACACCTCAACATATATGCCATTCGATCTTTGTTAATGGTTCTTTAAAAATATTTTTAGTCAGGTTTATTGTAGTATAATTACATTGAATAAAATTTACTTTTTAGTGTGCAGTCCTATGAGTCTTGACAAACATCTACAGTCATGTAACCACCACATCAATCAAGACATAGAACAGTTCCATCACCCCAGACATCTCCTCGTGCCTCTTTGTAGTCAAC
Source organism: Galeopterus variegatus (assembly GCF_000696425.1). NCBI lineage: Eukaryota > Metazoa > Chordata > Mammalia > Dermoptera > Cynocephalidae > Galeopterus > Galeopterus variegatus. The sequence continues at coordinate 84,077 of NW_007733370.1, read as the reverse complement.
TTCTCTCCCCAGCCCTTATCAGCCAATAATCTGTTTTCTGTCTTTACAGTTTTGCCTTTTCCAGAATATCTCATAAATGGAATCATACGCTATGTAGCCTGTTGAGTGTGGCTTATTTCACTTAGCCTAATACCTGTCAGATTCACCCATGATATTGCATGCAGGATTGTTCCTCCTTGTTGCTGAGTAGTATCCCATTATTGGATGTATTTTTTTTAAGTATAATTATTTTCAGGTGTTAAGATCTCTAAAAATAAAAAGCATGGGTAAACAGCAATCATCACAGTGGACATCCCCTGAAGTCGGGAGTGTCTCATTCTATCCATGCCTCTGGACCCCTCTTAGGGGAAGCTCCAGGCAAATCAGCAGCTCTGAACCCCAGTGAAGTCTGGAGTCCCACTCCACCTCATCTTTACCCTGGTAATGTCAGTGGTGGCTACTCAGGGAGAGTTTATTCAGTGATCAGTAAATGATTATGATAGGGTTGACCAGTTGCCAACCCTACATATTTTTTGACACCACACTCAATTGCAGAACTTGTGCACAGGTGGAGATTGTTTCCTGCCAGTTTGAGACCTAGAGCCAGGCTGACGTAAAAGAGTGGGGCAAGGGGATGCTAAAGAACAAGGATGGGAGAGACGGAAGAGATGATCTGTAGTGGAGGCTGTGCTGGCCCTGACGAGGAGAACCCAGGAGTCCTGCATGGGTTGAAGAGCTCCCTGGCTGCCCAGTTCTTTCTCTCCGTTTTCTTTCTGTACCTTGAGTTTGTATTGCGTTTTGCATCCAAAACAATAACGTCTTGCACACAGAAGGAAAAGAGTGAAAGAATATCCTGATTTCTTAAGGAAATCATGTAGTTTAACTTTATACTTTTAGTCTAGCTCTTAACTAAATAGCACAGACATTTGTTAGTATTCCCCCAAAAGACAAAACACTGATTTTCTTCTATTTCCTTCCAGCAGATAAAATGAAGGTGTCTGGTTTTTAAGAGGAACATAATCTTCAGGGGGAGACTACATATCTTCTCTTCACCCACACTCTATGCAGTCTCTGTGTCCATATCATTGGAGAAGGTGAGGTGGGAGCTCAGGGCATGGGACGTATCCCAGTCTTACCCTCGGTCATCTGTGAGACATCAGTCAGACCACCTGCCCTCTCACTACAGTCAATACACAAACATCCTTTTCTGCCCAGGCCAGAGGTTTGTTCTCGACTTCCTGTCCACCCCTTCTGTCATCGCATCTTTGAGGGGAACCTCTGCCAGCCCTCTGCTGCTCCATCTGTGTTAGTTGACGGTGTCGTCCCTAAGTCTTAGGCACAGCTCCATTCCCAGGGCCTTTCCTTACCTCTTTCCACATCAAATCAAACCTACTCTTTCCCATAGATCCTGACATGTGTATGGATCAGATGATGGTTCCTAATGTATCAACCTGACAAAAATGATTAAAACTTCACTTTCTTATGGGTAGAGGCGATTTCACATGTTTTATCTTATTGGAGACTCACAACTACCCTGAAAGAAAGTGAGCCGAGATGCCAGGTACCATTCAAGCTTTATTCAAGAAAGAAATCTGTCGGGCTGTACTCAAAATGGAGGACAGCCCGGGGCTGCCCCGAAAATGGTGGACAGCACCAGGTGTGGGGGTGGTAGAGCTTATATAGTCTGCCAAGGGCTGGCTGATACCATCAAGGAGGGTCATTATGCTAATGTGCATCGGGATTTCTGTTTAAGTCAGGAGGCTTCTCGTAAAGGGAAGCAGGGAGGGGCTTGGTGCTGGAGTGGAAGACGAGGCCTGTGGCTATTTTGTGCTCATTGTGTGCACAATGGTGCTGGTCACGTCCAAAATCTATCATACCCTATGCTTTATTAGGCATTATTTCACTTAATTCTGAGTCCAACCCCAAGAGGTTAGCAATTGTATGCATTTGTAGGTGACGATGCTGAGGCTCAGAGAAGTGAAGGACTTTCTAAAGGCCGCACAGTCACTTAGAGGCAGAACAGGGCCAAGATTCAGAGTCTCTTGTGTACAAGTTCAAAGCAGTTTTCACTGCTGGAACCAGGACTCAAGCTCAAAACTACAGACTCCTAATCTAGTGGTTCTTCCAGGCTCCATGCTGTCTATTCAAAAAATGCACCTTACCACTCCTCCCCAAATCTCAAAACCTGGGTCTAGTTAAAATTCACAAAGGTCTGGAAGTCTCCTAGAGGCAGACTCCAGGGGTGGCAATGTCTGACAACAGTCAAGGGATATTTGGTGTCTATTGGGAACTTTATCTTCCTGTGCTGTGCTAAATGTGCAGGTGTCTGAGAATACAGTGAAAGGAAAACTCTAACCAAGTGTTAAATTCTTTATAGAATATCTACCCTGAGTCCCTGAATTCCTCTCTATGTGAGAGGAGAATGCCAGAGACCACTCAGAAAGAAACTTGAGGGCCGACCCCGTGGCTCACTCGGGAGAGTGCGGCACTGGGTGCGCAGTGGCGCTCCCACCGCGGGTTCGGATCCTATATAGGGATGTTCCGTGCGCTCACTGGCTGGGCGCGGTGCAGACGACACCAAGCCAAGGGTTGCGATCCCCTTACTGGTCACAAAAAAGAAAGAAACACTGAACACACAGCACCCCGGGCTCGGAGCTAGTGTGAGTCTTAGGCAGCCAGCCGACTTCTAGCAGACGGTCCCACTCTTTCTCCTCAGAGCAGGGCCAGCAGGACCCTCAGCCGCTCAGTGTCCACCACCCAGAGCACCTCAGCCTCTGCTCAGCTCCAGTGCCTATGTGCCAGGGGACTGCTGCTCAGCAATCCCTTGACCGAGGAACTTGTCTCTTCCCACTTGTTCAGTTGGGTTCCCATCCTGGTGGTGTCTTCTGATCACTGTGTCCCCACCATCACCGCAGAGGCTGAGCTGAGGCTAGAAGAGCACCGGGCAAGGGCTCCTCAAGTGGCACCAGGATGTGGTGACTCACACCTGGGGTGGGCCCCTTTCCTCCCCAGCACAACTCAGTGATCAAGGCCACTCCCATGCTTACGGATGATGCCCCCTCCACACCCAAAAGGGGCCACTTCTAGTGTGCCATTTGTAGCATGGCCATCAGAAGGCTGGAACTATTTCCTGTGCACAGAGAAATAGAAACCACTGCACAGCATGTCTATATGTAGACCCTAGACCCTGCTCCTTGGGCCAGGTCACGGCTGGGAGACATCCTTTCTGACCTTGAGGATGAGTTTGTTCTCCACCCACAGGCTCCTCCCCATTGGAACCCGCTGCAGGCTGGGCTGGGACTAGCTGTGTGGTCCTGTATGATTCACTTCACTTCTCTGGGCTTCAGCTGCCTTGTCAACAAAACTAGGTGCATCAAGTTTATCCCACGCAATAGTCAGCTGTATGAATAAGACCTGGAAATATTTTGTCAGCTGTGTAAATACATCCAGATTATTTTTTAATTGTTGTTTAAACAATAGAACGCATCAGGAAATTCTTCATGGGCTTACTCTTTTTTTATTTCAATATGTGAAAAACTGAACTGCTTGTAGGAGACTTTCAGATCCCGGAATGTGCCATTTTGGGGCCGGCAGCATCAGCAAACTCACCCTAGATCACACCTCAGCAGCCACAGAGTGGCTAAGGGGCCAGACAGATCAGCCTCTTCCCAGCCTCCTATCCACTGGAGAACACATGTTATTTATTTCCTCCAGGCCTTAAGGCAATTTCTGAACCATATCCTAAGATTTTCCTGTCTGCCCTCTTTAAGATAATCTTGCATTTAAGAGCGCTGTAATCTCCATTTTACAGAGGATGGTCACCAATTCAAAGAAATTGCAGGAAAATTCATATTCTGAAATCCATGTAAATGGTCTCTTGAAAGGTGTACATATTTTTTTTAACTTTAAAAATGTACGGAAAAGGGAACACAAATGTATGGCAACTCAGAGTAACAAAGTATTGCCTTCTAGAAATTCTCAGTCTTCTTGTTTTTAAGGATAAACAAAAAAGATTTATAAGTAATGTCTCAGTGTTTGCATACTAAGCTTCAAAAGTGTTTTAGGAAATTAATTTCTTTAATCTGCCCTTCAGTCCTTTTTTTTTTCACCTGCTAAATAAAGGTAAACTTGAGATTATCTCTATGTAAATTATCATGAATCTGAATTAGTGAGACCTCAAATAATGAAACTTGGCTCTCATTTATATAAGTGGCAGAATCTGACCTATCTAACAAAATACCTAACAAAACTACCCTAAAGCCAAACAAACACAACAGCAATTTCCCTCTCTTCTGCACACAATAGCCCTGATTAATCATACAGCATTGAAAAAATAAGAAACCTTTTATGTTGCTGTTTGTGTTTTTGTTCATTCGTTAGTTTTACCTGCAAGTAGAATTCATTTATAAAACCGTGTTGCTGAGCACAATGCTTTCAAAAATGACCAGCCTGTGACTCAGAAAAACCAACAATTTCTGTAACTTTTAATCCCATGCAATTTCTTCAGTTTCTTTTGTCTGTAAATACATTTACAGTTTGGTTTTGAAATAGCATGCCTGAAAGCACAAATAAAACATCACATGGGGTCATAAAGAAATTCATCAATGTGTCATCGTCCTTCTGTGCAAGCCCATATTTCAGTCTCCTACGACTGATTCTTGACCTCTAAGAAAATTCATCCTCTTCCTCTCCCTGAACAGTTACTCACTAGAAGAATTAATTGAAGGGAATGATTACTCTTTAAAGTCCAAAAACAATATTTCCAAAGCCATCTTGGAAAATGAATATTCATCACAACACAGTAAATATTTTTTTAAAACCCCATGCACATTTTCTTTAACTTCACGGTCTTCTCAATTCCAGCATCCAATTTTTATTTTACTCAAGTATATTCTGAAAAGAGTTTTAAAAAATTCTTGCCTCCTCAGAACTTCAATTTAAATTCAAAAGAACTTTTGCTTTTCCCTTCTTTTAAGGCACAAATATTGCTGGAGGCAGAGGGGATGGAGATAAATGTCTTTATCTGTTCCTGTCATTTTTTTAAAGGTCCTGTTGCTTTTACATTTGTAACCTAAAAAAGCCTCATTGTCATGATACCCAGTGTTCCCCCAGCTCTGGGCTTCCAGAGCACTGTTATTCAATAGAGAGTTTCTATATAAATCCAAAGTATTATATCCAAGTAGCAGAAAAGTTAAACACCACAGGCACTTATTTGAATTTCTTTGTGTAGAAGAACTCTAAAGTTAAATAAGTAGAAGCTTTTAAATTACCTTTTTTCCTCCTTTACTATATTGTACATGAAATTCTTTGAACTCCCACCGCCCACGTGAACACCAGGGCCCATGCATGGGCGTGGGCACCAGGCAGAGAGGGCTTCCCATTACATTTAATTGAATAAACAGACACCTCTGCACATCACCTCTGTCCACCCTCTTTCTTTTCCCCCTTCCTCTCTTTCTTTCCTGGCTCTTCCTCTCTCCATTTAGGGTGAATATTTGGTGGTTAACTGAACATAACTGCACAAGTCTGATTACTCATCAAATGATATTCATCCCAGAATCACAAATTTGGCTTCAGAGAATGTTGCGGGGCTAAAAGGATGGCAACTTCAATTTTTCAAATAAGTAACTAGAAATATAGAAAACAGCTTTCCACGTCGTCAAAGAACACCATGGTGAGGAGGGTATCAGTGGATTAAAACAGACATGAAAAGGAAACTGAAGACAAAGCATGGAAGAACCTAGAAACACCAGCAATCTTAGCTAGGCCCGACGCTCCATTGGCTCCATGGGGTCAGAGTCAGGGAGCACCGAGTTACAAGAGGCAGAGCTACAGTGTCCTCTGCGGGGAGCAAAGGCGAGGGCCAGTTGTCCATCTGGGACCAGGCTACTTCCAGAAAGACACAGAACTGAAGACCTTTAACCATTCTCTTTCTCTGACTGCTCTGATAAGGAGTCTACTGACCAGTGACATTCACATTTCTAAAATTAATGCATACTATATTTGTACTTTCTCTTTTTCCTGTCTTTGATGATTAATAAATAAATCCCTAAGCCTTAGAAATACTATTTCGGCTGATTGAAGGTACAATAGTACTTATGTACATAATGTTAAAAAGAAATGTGTTGTCCTTTAATTGTGAGTGACTAAACAAAAAAGGGTCCATCTATGCAGTAAGATTCTACTCAGAAATAAAGAGGAATGAACTACTGGTGCACGCAAACACATGGGTTACTCTCAACTTCATTCTGCTAAGTAAAGGAAGCCGGACTCAGAAGGCTACATACTGTACGATTCCACTGATAAGAGAAAACTATAAGGACAGAAAACAAATCATTGATTGCCAAGGGCTGGGTAGAAAGGTTGACTACGAAGTGGCCTGAGGGAACTTTTCTTTTATGGTAAAATTCTTCTGTATCTGGACTATGTTGGTGATTACATGATTGTGTGCATTTCTCAAAACTCTTAGAAATGCACCCTAAAAACGGGTGAATTTTACTCCATGTAAATTATACCTGAAAAGAAATGTATCTAATCCCATCAAATGTATGAGTTAATTTCTACATAGTTCCAGAGCAATTTTTAAAAATCTAATATCTAACTGCCCCCTGCCATCAATATTCTTCTAGAAACAAATTATTTGATTCAAAGAATTAGGAAATGTAGGACTGTTTTACACAGTAGGGTAGATTTCAGGCTGGTTCCTCAGCAACCTGTGCTGTAGACAAACCCTATTCCCCCCAAGCCCCTCCTGCCCCCGTCTGTCCACATTTGTCACGACCTTTCTGCATACTTCCCTCCCATGACCCCTCTTCTCACACTGGCTGGTCACCCCACTGCCTCTCTAACTCTCAAAGCTCACGCCTTTCTCATGTAGCCACCCTGTCCAGGAGTGCATTTCTCTTCCCTTTCTTCTTCCTCCCCCTTATCTCACTCTTACCAGTAAACACCCATAAAACGAACACTGGCCAATGTGCAAAGGAACCAAAGAATAAACTAGATAAGAAATCTTGTCCCAGAAGAGCTCACAGCCACGCCATATAGCAGGAAAGCAGATTATACCTATATGTTAAAAGTTGTTTTGACAGAATTATTTGTGAATTTTATTTTCTTTTGACTCATCGGGGCTATCTAATTTTTGGATGTTGAGTACCTATCACTTTGGTAATAAGAGAGGGAAGCAGAGATTAAGGACTTAATAAGTGGTTTGGACCAGAAGTTGTCAGACTTTTGGAAGTGACAAGTAGACATTAGGATGTCAAAGTTAGAAACTGTTATTATCAGAAAGGAACTGGTTGGGAGGAGATGGCTTGTAGAATCCCATTACAAATGGCAGACATGTCCATCTTAATCTATACTGACACTCTCCTTCACTGTGAGAATCAAGCTGAAGTATCAGATCGACTCATTGGATAGCAAAGGGGCAATTTACTCTTGGAGAAGCCTAATTAATTAAAATGAACAGATCCTAGGAGAAAAATATAACATATCTCAAGAAGGCTCCCGTATCTTTCACTTCAAATCCTGCTCAGTTCTGTTTTCATTCTTTAAGTCAGAAGGATCTTTTGGTTGAGGAAAAAGTGTTCTTTTTTCCTTGCACAATTTCCACTAACAAAAGAGATGTTTTATTTTGGTTTATTATTCCAACAATAACAAGTCAACATTATCTAAAAAAAAAAAAAAAAAAAAAAAAAAAAAAAAAAAATAC
>NW_007733370.1:42712-75406 GCF_000696425.1 Galeopterus variegatus | reverse complement strand
TTTTTTTTTTTTTTTTTTCCAAAAAAAAAAAAAAAAAAATTTTTTAAAAAAAAAAAAAAAAAAAAAAAACAGACAGCAATACTAGTTCATTTTTAATAAGACCTATTAAGATACATATTATTGGAGGTAATTTGTAAGATTAAAAAAAAATACAAAGGACACGTAAAAAATACTCTAAAATCCCACCATTTAGATGTAATTATTATTACCATTTTGAATTACATCTTTCTAGTCTTTTGTTTACATACGTATTTATATAGAAAAACTGAGATCATACTACATATACAATTTTGGTAGTCTGCTTCTTTAATTAATATATCATAAAAATGTCCCCATGATAATAAAAATTCTTCAAAAAACTGAACTTCAAATATGGTAACTATGATATATCATCATACAAATGTATCAAAACCTATTGACATATCTTTCTAACTTTTCACTAGAATTAACACCTTTGTACAATTATTGTCCACATCTCTGATTATTTTCATAGAAAATAATTCTTTATGTGTGATACTAAGGCGTAAATCAAAGGACATAATTTTTTAAGGCTTCTGATACATGTTGCCGGATTACCCTCCTTGAGAGTAGTGACAATTTATCCTGAAAATGTAAGAATGTGCCTGTTTTCCTAACAACTTTGCCACATGCAAGGGTACTTGAAAAAGTTTTGGAAAGATTTGTATTATCTTTCAATTCTATTTCTCTATGAACTTTTTGAAGTACTCTTGTATTAGAGTATTTATGTTAAAATGTACACATCAGTCAAATGTGGGACAATTAGAGAATCACATAGAATAATGCCTGTGATGGGTTGAAATATATCAAATATATAAAAATCTATGAATTAATAATGAAACACACATAAAACATCGTTGGTCACGTTTGGAGGTTGCTAGGATACTAACTTATTATTCCGAAAATAATTTTAAAGAGATAAATCACACATTTGTCCTTTCTTTTTTGTACGAACTGTATTTCAAGCTAACTGAATAGATAATGAGGGAATCCCAGCTAATCAATGTATAGGGAATAATAGAATTTATGCAATCACCATCTTGCAATCCTCATGAAACAATGGATGGAGACAATGATCATCAATGGATGTCCAAACTCTCAGTGAGATGTTATTGGGGAACTTTATAATGAAGGGGTATAAGGACATCATCTGAACCCACCAATTAATCTTAGCATCACTGCAAGTGGGATACTTAGGTGTGTGCCTTGGGATTTGAGGAATAGGAAGCAAAGGGCATCACATATGAAATAGTCTTGCCAAAAAATTGAACTAGAATCTAATCAAGACCTAATGTAATATAAATCTTACTAATAGTTGATAGGAAATACAAGGAATAGAGGAACAAGTTAAATAACACTATGAGGAAGAAACTAGCACAAACTAGAATGTGGAAAATTCTACAGGACAAGTGATCTTTTTTTTTTTCAACAAATAATGTTTGTTGGATGGGGTGGGGGGTATAATCAAACTATTGATGAAAGAACGTTTTAGGTAGAAAAATCCCTGATTTTTTTAAAAAATGGAGAAATAAAAACAAAATAAAAAATTGTATTTATTATGTAACGGAAATCTAATAGTAGCCAATGAATGTCATATACGAACTCTCTTTTTTGGTGGCAGATTATTCTGGATCTCACTGGGCTTGCTTCAGCCAAAATTTTGAATATTTCTTTTATGTTTCTGATTTTCCAACATATCTCAGTTTGCTCCTTTAATGTAAAGCATTAGTTAAGTAGTCTTCTGAGCTAGCCATGATCATTTATTATGCTTCAAATAGCAAGGTTAAATTCAAGCACTGTGGGTAGTAACCACCAGGTGGTGCCACTTGACAGTTTTTCTAAGCCCCACATAAAAAATTTGAGAATTAGTGAAATAAGCAAGGATACAGCAGCAGTCATAGGAAACTGATACAGTCACCAAATACTTAAACTCAATCCCATGTCTTCCCTAGGTGATATTATGAAATTAATTGTATTTGTATGTTCATCCTACTTGACAACCCTTATTGTGGAGAGGTTTTAAGCAGAAACGTGTGTTTTAAATATTCTACTAAGAACCAAAATATCAATTCCAGTTCCCCAAAGAAACTATTTCTGCATGAGGGATTCTAAAGACTTTAGAGACACCCATGCAAACCCACAGGGCACTCCCTCACTCTGTTGGTGCCTGCATTCCCATCCATCACTAAACTGATGCTGGTTTTCTGAGCTCCCACACTGCAATCACCACTACCCTGGGTTAAAACACAAGAACAGCACACCACAACACAGCTCTCCAGGAGTCTATTTGGTGTCATGACCCAATTAGAGAATAAATAAGGACTAAAACCAAAGGGCCCTGAATAGGGGTGATAGGCTCAGCCAGGTGAGAACAGTGGACCAATTTTATGGAAGAGCAGGCACCTGAGTTAAGTCTTGTAGGAAGGGCTTGATTTGAATACGCACCAAAGGAAGGAAAACAAATGTGTGCATGGACTGTGAGCTCAAAGCCTTTGCACAGGCAACATAAATAAGCAGGCAATCTAGAGGTAAGACAATAGAGAATGGGGAGGACTGTGGCAAACTACAGATCTTTTGCCCTGCCTAAAAGGCATTGTCATTTCTTTTATCTCTATGCCACCCCCTGTCTCCCCCCCAAAATGTTTGCCAGCAGTTGGATGCCTTAACATAGCAAAACATGAGTTTGCAGTCTCTGGGAGAGGAAGGCTACTTTCTTTAGCTCTTTTTCCCCTGCATTTTATCAATTTACCATGTAAGTATATAACCCAGAAGGTGAATTCCCATAAAGATGAGAAGATCTTTCTCTCTAGGGTTTTTTCCTGGAGTTGTTTTTTAGAGACCCAGAATTAAAATTGGAATTAGTCAAATTTTCTAATTATAAGATAGAAAAGCAGAACTAAAAAAAGAGAGTTTGAAATTTTAATGTCAGACCTTATTTGATGTATATTCATAATTACAGGAAGGGAAGAAAAGTGATGAATCAGTTGAGGGAACTTTGTTATCATCAACCATAGGACATTTAGTCGTGAGTTGCTCGTGATGCTAACTCCATTTCTAGTTACTAAATGTTCCCAGATTTGTGAATATTTTGTCATTCAACAGTCAAACACTTTATTTTCCTTCTTTCTCTTTCCTTTTATGTGTTTCAGCAGCAATTAAGTCATGCTGTGGAGAGCTTAGTGCAATGACAAATGTCATGAAAGTTGAACATACAGCTAATTTTACTTCTCATGAATAGGGCTCCTGTGGTTTCACTTTAAGACTAATGGAGGGGATGCATTCCATCCTCACTGTCTGCTTTAAATCACTGAGATTTACCTTCAGGGATCCAGCTTCCACTCAGTCTAAATTTTTCAGCATTGTGGGTTTATTCCACATAGTTCCATTCTATTGTTGACACCCTATGCCTCGGGAACTGCTGAAGCAAATAGCTATTTATTATTCATTTTTAGAATTGCATTTTCAAGGGAAGACCTTCGAACCATGATTGACTTCATTTTCTGTGGGCCTGTGAAAGACCTCCCTCTCCAATACATACTAGTACCCTACAAAACCTCCATGGAAAACTAGGGAAACTTATTTGGGGGAGGAATAAGCAGGAGAGACACCCTCTCCCCATCCCCACCCCTCTATTTTTATAATACTGTTTAGCATCAATTAGTAAACAGAGTTTGGAAAGGAAATGAGAATTTGGTGAAAGTGTCTGACTGAATTGTCCCAAAGTTTATACAGTTAGGCAAGATCCTCTGGATTTTCCGCCAGACTAGAACTATGACACCATTCAAGGGAGCAGCATGCCTGCTAGAACCCCGTAGAAGACCAAAAACACCTTCATTCAGCTGCAGCGATGATGCAGCTCATCTCTTCATATCCCATCCTGTTGGAAAGGTTTTGTTATTTTGTGCCCATTTCAAATGCTGATGTGTAAGTGGTGTGTATGTCTGTTGCCATGACAACCCAGCAGTAGCCGGCCTGGGCTTCTTACCAGAGTATGAATGTGCTCTTGAAGCAATGCTTGCCAGAATTTGCCAGACTATGTTCCCTTCTGGATTAACACAAAAGGGTTAGAAGGTTTCTAGCTGCATTTAGAGGAGAGACGAGCTGAAATTGAGCACTTGGCTGACCTGAATGGTGATGCTCAAAAGCCCCGATCCCCTGCTGAAGTAATCCTGTCCGTCTATCATTTTGATACTTTGGGGGCAACTCTGTATAATCAAAGAGAAGGATCAAGTATAAATGCAGCAAGAAATCTTGATGATTACCAGAATGGACTTTGTTGACTTTTCACGTGACTCCTAACTATCTCTGCGTTTGATAAGAGGTCATTGTAACCACCTGTGTTCTTACTCCTATTTTGACTTATCAAATTTGTGTGTATGTGCTGTACCAAGAGAAAAAACAAACAGTGCAAGCCAAATGCATGACTCCTCAGGCCCTTTTCCACACCCTCTTTGGGTCCTGATTGTCCTTGTCCCTAGTGACAAGGAAGGATTCATCTCATAGTGTTTTGTGCCATGTTATACACAACTTTCAATTATTTAGGGATGGATCGTCTAATTTGGGGGCTCTTGGGGTCCTTCATTTCTTGTCCTTCTCACTGTCTGTCATTTTGCAGCATCTCCAGAGGCAAATAGAGGAAGTGAAACACACATTGGTTAATTAATTCCACACTTATTAGCAGCTCTCAAAATGATTTTATTAGAAAGATGGGAACTAGTGAATTGAGTTATGGGAATTATCTGTGGTTCATGCCAAGCCTGTCTCCAGAATCATGAGTAATCTCTAGTTGGCCCTATTGAGAAATTGCTTCTGTCAGTTTATCTCATTGTTCCATTAAGGTAGTTCAAAAGTCAAATAAATATCAGCTTCTTCTCCCCCACCCTGCCTTTTTTTTTTTTTTTTAATCTTCCTCTCTCTCCAAAAGTGAATGCTATCGAGAGAGTTGGGTAGAAAAGGCTGTAGGAAATTTCAAATGATCAAATGATCATTTTTTTTTTTTTTTTTGGATCCTACTTATGAGTTGCAGCTTGACCCATTGAAAAGAAAATTGACCACGCTGGGATTCAGCTACAGATGTCAGACATGTCTTCAAGCTGCTCAAAGCTTATGGATCTTAGTTCACTCATCTGTAAAATGAGGGAAGGGGACATTAATTCTGAGGTCTGCTCCGGGTCTAAAATTCTGTTTCCCTCTGGGAATTCTGGAAAACCTAAGCTCCAAGCTTGCTGATACATTTTAATAAATTAGGATTAAAAAATACTAGGATTAGCCACAAGAGAGAACCATCCAAAAAAACCAAAATCAACACTGAAGTCCCTTCCAGTCCCATATCTTAGACCTGTGACCCTCACCCCACCTCTGCCTCCATCTCCTTATCTAACTGCTCATTCCAGTCTTTAAAATAAGAAGCCAACAAAGAAACTGCAAGGTTTTCACATGAATTATTAATGTTCTTAAATTCAGAGTGCCCGTCTATTGTAAAAGGGACTTTAACATAGAGTGAGAAGTTGATCTCAATGAATTCACAAACACTATTTCAACACTAACTTTCTGATTTGAAATTTTGATGTTAATTATGCAAAAGAACCAGTGCAGAGACCACCCATAGCATAGTTCACAAACTTCTGGTCTGTGGTTGGAACTCCACCCACCAGTGTTTTGTTTGGCCCACACAAGTGATTTTAATTTTTTTTGTTTCCAGCATTTAAAAAATGAAGATTTTGCATTAAAAAAATGCAAATGTCCACCTTCTCCTTTGAAAACTTGGAAGAGCTGACATATGTGGGCTCCCATCTCCAGATGGTAACAGTCCCCCGGTTCTCAAAGGGCTGTCTTTCAGTCAGGGCAGGTGCTGCCCACCCAGTTCACCCCAGTCCGCACCCCACTACAGCCTCATTCATCCCCCTGCCCTGCAAAAAGTTGCAGACACTTGACTTACTGGCAACTTAAGGACCACCTACTGTCTTCAGACCACCATTGAAGAACCATTGTTCTAGGAAAAAGAAATCATTGACCTTTCAGAGAATATGACCTGAGTATTATCCAATCAAAAGCTAGAACTTCCTTTTGGGGATCTGTACTTATTTAACGATTTTTTGAAAAAAATAAAAGAGGATAAAAAAGCAATCTGAGCATCGATGGCAGGTATTCGGTAGGTGGGATGCTATTTTTGCTTATTCTAATGAACACCTCACTCTGTGCCAGAGAGAAGTTTGCAGATGCTCACGTCTCTGGGAAGAAAAGAAGAGAAATAAATCAGAGGCTTCCAGTCATTTCCAGTGGCCCAGCTGCTTAATAAGGTCACCCTCTGATAAGAGAATAATTGGTAACCCTGGACCTCCCACTCTACAGATGCAGGGATTGTGCAACCTGGTTTTTTTCAAAAACAGCTTTATTAAGATATAATTTACATACCATAAAATTTGCCCTTTTAAAGTGTACAATTTAGTGATTTTTAGCATATTTACTAAGTTGTGTAGCCACCACTGCTATCTAGTTGCAAAATATTTTCATCACCCCAGAAAGAAACCCCATTTCCATTAGCAGGCACTCCCCCATTTCTCCCTCCCCTTTCCCCAACTGTTGGCAGCCACTAATGTACTTTCTACCTCTCTAGCTCTGCATGTTCTTGATATTTCATATAAATGGAATCATATGATGAATGGCCTTTTGTGTCTGACTTCTTTCACTTAGCTTGTTTTCAAAGTTCATCCATGTTGTAGCATGTATCAATACTTTCATTCTTTTTATGGCCAAATAATATTCCATTGTATGAATATACCACATTATGTTTATCCATTTTTCAGTTGATGGACATTTGGGTTGTTTCCACTTTGGGGCTATTATAAAAAAATGCTGCTATGAGCATTTGTGTACGTGTCTTTATGTGTACATATATTTTGTTTCTCTTGGGTTTCTCTTGGGTTTTTCTAGGTAGGAGTGGAATTGCTGGATCACATGGTAATTCTGGGGCCGGCCCGTGGCTCACTCGGGAGAGTGCGGTGCTGATAACACCAAGGCCCCGGGTTCGGATCCCATATAGGGATGGCCGGTTGGCTCACTGGGTGAGCATGGTGCTGACATGGTAATTCTGTATTTAACTTTTTGAGGAATGGTGAAATTGTTTCCCCCAATGATTGCACCATTTCACATTCCCAGCAGGAATGTATGAGGGTTCTAATTTATCCACATATTTGTCAACACTTGTGATTGTGTGTCTTTTTTAGTTTAGCCCTCCTAGTGGTGTGAACTAGTATCTCATTATGGTTTTGATCTGAATTTCCCTGATGGCATATGACTCTGAGCATCTTTTCATGTAGGTATTAGCCATTTTAATATCTTCTTTGAAGAAATGTCTATTCAAACTCCTATCCCATTTTAAAAATAGGATTATTTTTCTTTTTATTGTTAGTCGTAAGAAGTCTCTATATATTCTGGACACAAGTCCCTTGGCAGATACATGATATGAAAATATTTTTTTCCCATTCTGTGGGTTGTCTTCTCATTTTCTTCATAGTATCCTTTGAAACACAAAAGTTTTTAACTTGATGAGGTCAACTTATCTATTTTTTCTTTTGTCACTTATGCTTTTGGTGCCATATCTAAGAAACCATGACCTAGTCCCAGGTCACAAAGAATTACTCCTATGTTTTCTCCTAGAATTTTATAGTTTGAGCTGTGACATTTAGGCTTATGGTTCATTTTGAGTTAATTTTTATATATGTTGTGAGATGGAGCATGCAATCTGTTTTTAATAGTTGAAAATGTACTTTTTATTTTATTTATTTTTCAATGTATATATTTGTGGGGTACCATGTTTTGTTTCAGTACATGCATCTATTGTACAATGATTCACTTAGGGTAGACAGCATATCCATCACCTAAACATTTATCTTTTCTTTGTGGTGATTGCATTCAAGGTCCTTTTTAAAAACTATTTAGAAATATACAATACAGTATTAGCTATATTCACACTAGGGCACCAGAACTTATTCTTCCTATCTACTGTGACCTTGTACCCATTAATCCCAACCAAACCCCCTCCACTCCCAGCCTCTGGTAACCATTATTCTACTTTCTACTACTATGAGAACCACTTCTGTTTTTCTTTAGATTCCACATAAATGAGATTATGCAGTATTTGTCTTTCTGTGCCTAGCTTACCTCACTTAATATTATGGTCTCCAGTTCTATCCATGCTGCTGCAAATGACAGGATTTCATTTTTTTTTTTTTTTTTTTTTTACAGCTGAATAGTATTCCATTGTGTATGTATATCAGTTTTTTTATCCATTCATCCAGTGATGGACATTTAGTTGATTTCATCACTTGGCTATTGTGAACAGTTTTGTGATGAACATGGGAGTGCAGGTGTCTCTTCGATATACTGATTTCATTTCTTTGGGGTATATACCCAGTAGTAGAATTGCTGGGTCATAAGGTACGTCTATTTTTAGTTTTTTGAGGAATCTCCATACTCTTTTCCATAATGGCTGTGCCAATTTACAATTCCCATCAACTATGTAGGAGAGTTCCCTTTTCTCTGCATCCTCATCAGCACTTGTTACTTTCTGCTTTTTTGATCATAGCCATTCTAACTAGAGTGACATTATATCTCATTGTGGAAAAATATCCTTTTTATTTGACTTATGCCTGTGCTTTATTAAAAAAAACACAAAATATGAAAATATAATGTGCGTATAGACCCTATTTTAAGAAACCAAAAGCTTTGCTCAGATGCTCAATGTGATCCAGAAATGATACCATGTAATTAAGCTCACATGTTATAGTGTAACATAGGTCAACTAGAGTTTCTTGATACATTTTACTTTGCAGAAGAGCAGTCTAAAGTATGGCTCTATGACTATGTGATGATTTGAAAGTTCAGAGAAAAGATCCAAAGTAATGTGGCAGTGATTCATGGAGTCCTGGCCATCCCTGCCTCATCTCCAGTATCAAACCCAAAAACTGGATCCTGGGAAATTACTCCTCTCTAAGAGATCCTATTGTTTCCTAAATCCATATCATTATATATAAATACACACACACATATGTATATATACAAGGAGTCTTTAAAAAGTTTGTGGAAGATTCATATTATCTTTTAATTCTATTTTTCCACAAACTTTTTGAAGTACCCTCATAATATGTGTATGTGTGATATACAAACTCATTTCCTAACTTATAAAATACTAAATCATTTTTCTTGGCATTCCCACCCTCCCTCAAGTACCCTCATAATATGTGTATGTGTGATATACAAACTCATTTCCTAACTTATAAAATACTAAATCATTTTTCTTGGCATTCCCACCCTCCCCCCCCTGGCCAAATTCTTCCTTTCCAATGAGTCAGTGTTGAAAAAAAAAAAAAAAAAAGAAACTTTCAGAGATTCTACAGATAAAGAAGTGAAAAACAGGATGAAGTAATATGCAAGGATAGCTGAAGGCAGACGATATGTGGGGACAGGCTCAAACCAGGATCCCAACGAAGGAGGACAACCTTCTCCTGAAGCTTTCCCCAGCCACCCAGGCAGAGTTAGCCATTCCTTACCTGTGTTCCTATACCACTTGTACACACTTCCATTATAGCATGTGTGGTACGGCATGTATAGTAATCATTGGTTTGTGTCGGTGTCTTTCCCTCTAACCTATGCGCTCTCCGAAGGCAAGAATTTCATCTTATTTATTTTTGTATCTCATCCTATCTAGTGTTCATCATAGTGACAGGGACCTAGCAAGCACTCAAAAATATGCTGGCTAAATAAATGGTATTGAGTGAAAGTGGAAGGAAACTTTCCTGTTATGGACTGAAAGTATCCTCCCCGCCTCCCCACAAATTCATATATTGAAACCCTAATTCCAATGTGATGGTATTAGAAGGTGCAGCCTTTGGGAGGTAATTAGGTCATGAGAGTGGAGCCCTCATGAATGGAATTAGTGCCCTTATAAGAAGAAACTATGCAGGCTGGCCAGTTAGCTCAGTTGGTTAGAGCGTGGTTCTGATGACACCAAGATTCAGGGTTCAATTCCTGTACTGGCCAGCCACACACACACACACACACACACACACACACACACACACACACACACACACACACACAATAAATAAATAAATAAATAAAGAAGAAGAAGAGAACAGAGAGCTAGCTAGCCCTATTTCTGCCATGTGACGATACAGGAAATTGGAAGTCTGAAATCTAGAAAGGGGTCCTCACCAGAACCCAATTATGTTGGCATTCTGAGCTCAGACTTCCAGCCTCCAGAACTGTGAGAAATCAATTTCTGTTGTTAGTAAACTACCCAGGCTATGATACATTGTTACAGCAGTCCAAATGGACTAAGACACTTCTTTTTCCTGTTTTCCTGGATAATGTAATTACTTGCCTCCAGGATCTAGAACACAGGCTTGTATTTATGAAGCCCAAATAAATCCTGGAGCCCCCATGGCTCAGTCCCACTATAGAGTTCTAGTCAAAAACACAATCTAGCAACAAAAAGTAATTTAAAAATAATTCCAGCCTCTACTTAAATCTCTTGAAGGATGAAGAAATTGAACTCATAACCTATCATAACTCCTGTACAATTTTCCATTTGCTTCCTCTGCAGTTTTCTCTTATCTTGAGACTGTTCTGGATCCTCTTTTTCTGAACTACTTACTACTAACTCTCTCCTGGAAGCTCTTCCAGGCCTCCACCCTCCCAGGCTCTCCTGCTCCATGCTCAGCACGTGGCCTTCCACGTACCGTCCTCCACCAGCAGGCCCCATGGCTGAGGACAGCAAAGTACCCCTTTTGTTCCTTGCTTGCTTGGAGACAGTTGGGTGCCCCCACCCCAACCCCTCAGAAAGTGTAGTTCTTTCCTTACTCTGCTTTTCTCCCAGAAAATAATCACGGAGAATTTCTGGAATTCTCAACTCTGTTAATATTACTTATCTCATGTGTTAGATAGACTTTATGGAAGAGCTTGAGAACTTTGCCACTATTTCAAACATGGTTTCTGTGGGAAAGTTTCTCATGCATTCTGAGCAGCTGATTTGCAAACAGACTTTTGAAATACAACTTATTCATAAGCCAGGGGCTGTCTGGGTGGTAACTAGCTTTATGGTTTCTTACTCTTTGTTTGGTTTCATGGTTCTGAACAAGGTTCAAACAGAGATAAAACTGAGGAAACATTTCCTACAAATTCATTTGTATTTTTGTGAATCATGGAATCTGAGAGAAGTAAGTATTTCTAGATAAATCTAGCCTTCAGAGTCTTAAGATGACTTCTAAGAGATTCCTTCTGTTTAATCAGCCAAACAAACACCTCAGGCTGGACTATCTAGGACTGAGTTACTGGAAGGGGGCAACTGAATTCAGGGAAACCATTAATCAAGGTAAAGGTTGATGGGCAAAGAGGCCTGTGGTAGCTACACTGCATTTTATCTGACCTGCCATAGGAAGCAGGTTTTCTCTTGTTTTTGACACCAGTGCCAGTAAGCTGCCCCTCTCTGTGGGTGCCCTCCTGCCAATGCATGCCTCTCCCCATGGGACCGACCTGGCTGGTGCTTTCAAAGCCAAGAGCAGCAGATCCTGCCCACTCATCAGAGCCCCAGCCGCTGCTTTTGCTGCCTTCCCTGAGCTGAGGCAGCGGCGAGCGTGGCCCCAGCCATCCTAATTCAGTGTCCTGGTTCCATCCTTAGCAAGCTGCATGAGCTCAGGCAAGTGACTTCACCCCTCCCGCTTTAGTTTCCCCACTTACCAAGTGGGTGCAGTCCCTGCTGAACCCCGAGAACAGTGCTTGTCAGCCCTGGCTGCATGGTAGGCTTGCACCTGAGAAGATGCCTGAGCCCACCCCTGAGTAATTACATCTGTGTCTCTGGGGTGGGCTTGGGCAATGTATTTTTTAAGGCAGCTGAGCTTGAGAACTGCTGTTGAAGAGGAGTAAATTAGATGGGCACATGAGAAGTACTTGGATGCCTATATCTAAATCACTATACAGATTAAAGGTGGAATTATTATCTCTTACTTTTTAAACTGGCCCTCATGAAGTCCCTAATTTGTGTAAGGAACTGTCCTAGAGGAGGTAAAGGGTACTAAAACTTATCTTTGCCCTCAGGAATTTTCCAGACCAATGACTCACTGTGCACTTGAGATGTGTATATGCAGTTGTCTCATAAGTGTGTATTATAAAAGTATAACACAAGTCAGGTCACGAGTGCCCGCCCCATCGCTGCACTATTATTGGGGTGTTATAAATGAGCATTGTGTATTGTAAATGCCTCTCTGCTTGTCCGTGTCCAGGCAGACTGAGCAGTCCTCAGGACAAAGGCCGTATCTACTCTCGTAACCCAGCATCCAGCACAGTGCCAAGCACTGGGAATGAATAAAGCTAGAGGGGCCCAAAGGAGGAAGAGAAGGAGGGCCAAATCTGCCCAGGAAGATTGGCCAAGGGGCCTCAGAGGAACTGACATTTCCACGGGGCTTTCAGAGGAAGATCTAAAACAAAGAACAGGGTGTGGTGGGACAGGGAAGGAATAAATGCCAAGGTAGTGGGGTGCAAGGCGTGTCCGGAGAGCTTCAAGCAGCCCAGTGTCTAGAGGACAGGGAGCATGCTGTGTCACGCTGTGAGGGACAGGACTATGAGACCATGAAGGGCCTCGAAGGCTGTACAAAGCAGCTGGAGCTTCATTCTCCAGACTGGAAAGTGGGGAGATACCAAGAAGTTTAAGCAGCATGTCAGGAGGGGTTATGTGAGAGTGCAGAAGACTTGGGCAGCCGCAGTAGTGAAGGCGGACTGCAAGGGGCAGAGGTGAAGTCCGGGAGACCAAGGAGAGCACAAAGGAGCACTGGGGTCTGAGAGCAGGAGCATGGGAGAGCAGGGGGCTCTTGGGTGGAGGATGAAGAAGAATATGCAGGGTGGGTCAGCTGTGTTGAACAAGCAAGAGGCATGGCTTGTATCTAAACACAACTTTATTTTATTCCTCCCACTGTCCCTTTAAACTTCATTGGGGTGGGAGCAGGAGCTCCTCTTTGTCCCTGGGTAAAGATTAGGCAGCCCATGGCTTTTCTGGTCACCCTTAGGCAAATCCTCTAGTCACTTTTAGTTACAAAAACATGCTTGATTCAGGAATGAAAATGTCCAGTCTCGTGGAATACTCAAAACTCAGAAGAGATGAGGGCCAGGGCAGTTCTTACCTGGTGTCGCCTTCTCTGGGTG
Organism: Galeopterus variegatus; assembly: GCF_000696425.1. NCBI lineage: Eukaryota > Metazoa > Chordata > Mammalia > Dermoptera > Cynocephalidae > Galeopterus > Galeopterus variegatus. Next base: position 62,191 of record NW_007733370.1, on the reverse strand, counting down.
GGCACATGAGTTCAGCTCCCTTTGGGCTGCTCATTCATGAGCACTCAGGGCTCCCCTGAGGGCTTCTCTCTGCAGCACCTGCAGTCCTTCCTCAGCCCCTAGGCATTCGGCACCTCTTTCCACTTTCTTCCTTGCCCTCCAGGTGACCCTTGTGGACAGATGACCCCGCAACTTCTCCTCCTACTGGGTGACCCACAGCTGGTCCAAGGGAAACCTGAATGCATTCCTTGTCCCCAGTCCCTCTGGGGACGCTCCTGCAGCTCCAAAGCAGGTGGTGGGGGTCCTCCACTTGCCCCTGGATTTCCAGACCTCCAGGCTCTCTTGACTTGGTGGATCAGTCCCAGCCCTCAGTGGGCCTCAGCCTTTTCAAGGGCAGATCAAGCACTGGATGTCTGTGTGTCCCAACAGCAAGAAACATTCCAAAGCTCTCCAGGGGGCACTGTTCGAGCCAGGTCACCAGGCTGGCTGGGGCTAGGAAGTTGCGTCCATCCCCTCTCCTAAGAGAGGGAACAGGAGGATACCTATAAATGCCAACCACTTCTCCAGAGCTGTCCCCTCGCCCATCTCTTCACCAAATCCCCTCTGTGCCCTGACCCACTTCCTTCACCTTGAGCCTTGAAATAGACACCAGGGAGAGCACATTCTTTGCAAACCTGTCTCCCACTCACTTTCATATTTGAAATCTCTTGTTGTATTAGTGTCCTATTGCTGCTGTAACAAATAACCAATAATATAGTAGCTTAAAACAGCATAGTTTCATTATGTGACAGTTTTATACGTCAGAAGTCCACAATGGCTATTACAGGTCTTATGTCAAAGGCTACTTTCCCCTGAAGGCTCTAGGGGAGCCTGTATCTTTGCATTTTCCAGCTCCTAGAGCCACCATAGCTTGTGGCCACATCCCTCGAATGTCTGCTGCGATCCTCGCATTTCCTTCTCTAACTGACCCCTCTTACTAGGACCCTGGCAATCATATCCAGGGCAACTTCCCCATCTTAGGACCCTTAACCTAATCACATCTGCAAAGTCACTTTTGCCATGTAAGTTTCACAGATCGTAGCGATTAAGATGTGGACATGTTTGGGGGCCACTATTCAGCCCACCACACTTGTCTTGGCACCTCCATAGAAAATGAGACAGAAACAGCCTCACTTGACATTCCCTTAGGAGATATTTCAATGTTTCCAGCACTGAACTGATGACACTAAACACGACAGGAAATAGAGGTGGAGAAGCAAACCGGAGTTGAAGGCAGGTGGGGACACAATGTGCTCACTGGGTGGGATGTTGTATTTGAGATCCTTCTAGGTGATCGATGTGGAAACAGGTACAAGGCACTTGGATGAACAGGCCTAGGGCCCTGGAGAAAAGCCTGGGTGTGGACACAGACTTAGGAGCCATTGGCAGAGAGGGTGTGGTTGAAGCCACAGGGTGCCTAAGATCACCAGAAGGCAGAAGGGGAGGGCAGGGAGTGAGGGGCAGCGGATAAAAGGTGGGTGGGGAAGAGGCTGAAGTTTGGAAAGCAGATGACTTTTAGAGAGGCAAAAGGAGAATGAAATTTTAATTATAAAAATAATAACTGCCTGCACACCTGTGAAGTGAAACTTTATTTGATCATGTCTTGTTTCTTATGTGCATAGGGGAACCCCCTCACTTCATTTATGGTTACATTTTTCAGTATGTTACATTAACGGAATTTGTCAAGAAAGGGTTTGTCATAGTGTTGAATGTTTGCTGTGGACCAGGCACTGTGTCAGTGCTGAGGACACAAGAGTGAGTCAGCAGGTCCTCTGTGCCCAGTCCTAAAGTCTACAGGGAAAGACAAACAGTATCAAATAAGTGACTTCCTCTGAGGAGAAAACCATGACCCAGCTTACCATGCCAACATGGAATATCCTCTGATCACGTGTTTTGCATTTAATAATCTTTTATTTATCTATTGAAATTTTTGAAATATTGGTCGCTTTCCCCATCAGTGTTGAGAAAACCAAAAAAAAAAAAAAATGTCCGTGTCTCCATAACCAAAACAGAGTAGAAACCTGGTGAGGTTCATAAGGTAATGGCCCCAGGCCCTTGGCTATGGAGAACCCTGCCTGGCTTCTGGTTGAGCAAGAGGCCCACTCAGGACCTGGAACAGAGACTCACACAGCATCCCGTTCCAGTTCCAGGGCCACAAAGCCTGGGGGCAGCAGCTCCACGCAGCATGTGAGCTCCAGTCCTCTAGGCTTTCAGCCATGGCACCTTTGTTTATTTGTGTTTCCCCCAAAGCAAAGTGCTGCCTGGCAGCTGAAACAGACGAGTGCATGCTTCCTCTTTCTCAGGCTGGCTTCTTATATAGCTGTGCTATATTTGACAGCTCTATCTGACTTCCTGTTCCAATGGCCTCCTCTTCCTGTCAGTAGCATTCTCAGAACTCTTGTGGCTCTTGTAGGTGTTATCAGAAACTTGCGCAAGGCCACTCAGCAGTACAGACTGTGCTCTACAGAGCTGCCTCCAAGCTCAGTGACTCACCTGTGCTTGGAAGACACCAGGAGTGAATTGTACGAGAAAGAACAGAGAGTTCCAGGGCACCTCTCACTTGAATTGTGATGAAAGCTTATTAATGAACATAAAGTAGAGGGAGATTGGAACTTGTGAGGGTGAGGTGGTGGGAGAGGTTTGAAAAGGCAGATAAAACTTTAAGGCCAAATGACAAATACAGTTTATTCCTCAAAGAAAATTAGTGATTATTTGTTTAAAATCTGGCTTCCCATTTAGGCTATAATATTCATGAGAACCATGAGGGTCTATGACACTTTTGTATGTCATTTTAACCCCCCAGTAAAGTGCTGACTGGAACATAGCAGGTGCTCAATAAATGTTTATTGAATGAACAGATGAATGAATGAATGAATGAATGAAGGCAGAACAGAGGCATAGGGTGTTGAGAATGAATCATTTAAAAAACATATGTTGGTGTGTGGAGAGAGAAAAAAACTGGATTTATACATATTGACAGTGTTTATCTCTGCATAGAAGGATTAGAGATTATTCTAGTTGTTTTCCTTTTATAATTGTCTGTTATATTCTCATTTCTCCATAATTAACTCTCATATTTGTTTAACTGACATACTTTAAAGTTACTATTTAACATTTTAAAAGTCTGAAAGGGAATATATGAACATTATAGCAGGTTTTGTGGTAGACATGGAATTATAGTATTTCCTATTGTTTATTTTTGGAATGTTCTACTGCTTTCACCATCTGAAAACATTTTTGCTCAGATCCCAGAGCTCACTTACCATAAACGAAAGGTCAAATTAAAGAAGAAAAGAAGGTAAAGAGCTCTATTATGGCATATTTTTTAATTGATGAATAAAACACATCCATAGAGATTTTACCTTTTAAATCCCCCTTGGAAATACCTGTCACATTCACCAGAAGCAAAATTGGTCCTGCATAATTTCTTCATTTTCTTATGAGAGGCTATGTCTTCTGACATTGTTCATGGTTAAGAATAACTTTTTTTTCCATTAATTAAGATGAGACATAGATTTCTTATGCTTCTTTCAAACAAAAAAATTGTAAATGCTAGCTATTCAGGGATATTTTGCAATTGCATGGGTAGGAAAATCAGAGCATAAAATATCATTACTGTATAAATTCTGTGAAGACCTGTGCAGTCTATGAGGACTCAATCACACTTACAGATGAATGGGAAGTTTTGTCTAATAAATTGATTTGTAATCTGATGAAGAAAGATTTGAGCTCCATCTGGTTTGATTAAAGTAGAAACTGACCTTAGTCTAGAGACAGCCCAGTCCAAGTCAACCTTCATAGGTAGAAGTCCTAGGGCTTCCTTCAACCTGTGTTGACCAGAACAGTCTGTAGGACGTAATGGAGGAGTAGGCACTTCAAGTCCTGTTGGCTCCACCAAATACAGAAATAGGCAGAGAAATTCTCTTGAGGGTGGAAGAATTCACTAATGAATAACATGATGTTTGAGTTAAAGGAGTAGAGGATACGAGAGAGAGAGAGAGAGAGAGAGAGAGGAGTGTGTGTGTGTGTGTGTGTGTTAGGCTATTTGAATATATTTGGAGAATCAGCTTATGATTTAGGGCATAACAGGCTTGAATGATGGTTATGCCAACCCAAAGGGGGAAATTAAAATGTGAGAATACTGAAACACTTTTAGGAAGGAACTAGGAAAGTCACAGACACACACCTCCTACATGAACTAGGTGCCAGTCAAAAAAAAAAAAAAAAAAAAAAAAAGGCATGGCTTCTCTCCAAAAGCAACCCAGGCACACTCTAAAAGGGCATTCCTCGGTTTTCTCCCTCGAATCTGTGGCCCCTTGTATAGTGGATCGGCCGGCTGAGCAGGGATGCCTGATTCACTCAGGCAAGGATTCCTGGTGCTGGCTGCTGTCAGGTCAGTGCTCTTTGCAGGTGCTCATCTCCCCTCTTGGCAGGAGAAAACCTGGAGGGAGGGGATGGGGTGGAGAAAAGCCCAGCACAAAGTGGTGAATGGCTGGACATAAAGGAAGAGCGTTATCCCATCCAGGCCAAACAGAACTGCTGTGGAAATGCTGCACTGGGAGCAAGAGGCAGGTATTATGAGGTAGAAAGAGACTTTTTAAAAAAAAATTTTTTTTTTGCACTTGCTTCTGATTATGTGGTATTTAGTTACATGACTTTGGTTGTCCAAAGCCTGTCTGTTCTCACCAACTGGTTTGGTCTTTCTTTTTCGTCTCCCTCACTCAACAACCAGATCCTATCCATCGTTCCATTTTAATTTCCATCTTTCACTTCTTTTCATTGGGTCTGGGCATCATTGTGGTTTTAGCTATTTACCACATTTATTGCTTTTTTTGAGCTATTCAGAAACTGTCGTGGGAGGTTGAGATGATGAACATGTCACTGCCATGATTTCCCGTGGTTTGTTTCTACTCAGTTCTTCCTTTTCACTGTGTGCTACTCAGATCCCCTCTGAGTGCACAATTGTACGTTTGGGACTTATCAAATACCATGGCAGCTGCTTCTCTTTGTTCTACATTCTCACAGTGACATAGCAAATAAAAGAATACTGGTAAGTGGCCATAACTGAACTGAGGTCAATTTTATTAGAAGATTTTTAACATGTGAATTCAGAAATACCGTCTGAACAATTAAGTCTCGGAAGTTTGCACTTTCCCATTGGAAAAAGCTAAGACTGGAGAAAGTCCGCATTCTACCGAAGGTGTAAAAAAGTTAGGCTTGGAATGAGAGGTCACACTACCTTGAAAGGAGATGACAATAATAGTGAATGTGTGAATTCTGAAAAGCTGATGGTTTACGTAGACCAAAGTGGAGGGAAGAGCTGAATAAAAATAAATCTTGAAGGGCCGGCCCGGTGGCGCACTGGATAGTGTGCCGCTTGGGAAGCGCGGCGGCGCTCCCGTCTGAGGGTTCGGATCCCATATACAGACCGGTTCCCGCTCACTGGCTGAGCGAGGCGCGGGAGCAACACCGAGGCTTGCGATCCCGTTGCCGGTCCCCGGCCCGGTACGGGGGCAACACTGAGGGTTGCGATCCGTTGCCGGACACGGAAAAAAGACAAAAAATAAAAAAATAAATAAAATAAATAAATCTTGAGATACCTCTTACCCAACGATGCTCTCAAGATCTGAAGTCAAACTCTATCCCCTGGATTTTCTTCCTCAATTGCTGAATGATGGGTAGTGTGTTTTAGAAATGCATGTTCTGGAAGGATTATTTAGAAGGTTTTAAAGACTCAACCCTATGAAATTATTCTCCAATCTTTCCTCTCTACAATCTAATCTTCTTGGTGTAAATAAAAGCAAATGGCAAACACGTCCCATATTTTGTGTTCCATGTTTTAACCATAAAATGTTCCATGGAACACAAAACATAAAAATGTTTTAACCCTAGCTACAACTCAAGTGAACTTGTCTTAAACCACTTTTGTCTTTGAATCTCTTGCAAATTGTAAAAGGCATTACTGGCTGTAACTGCAAATAAACCACGCACCTTATTTTCAGGATGGCTGTTAAACCTTTCTCAGCTTTGCTGCTCAGGCAATTCTCTCCATGACATCTACTCACCTCAGGCACATGGGACAGGTTCCAGGGGCTGCCATCACTTCTACGTGTGGAATTCTTGAATGACATCATGCTGGAGGAGCTGAAGCCCTGATTTCATTCTTCTGAAGAGATTTTGTGGCTAGTAGTTGAATGTGATCCAGAAAGGAATAAAATGTCATAGGCCTAAAAGAGCTGGTTGTCTTTTTTTTTTTTTTTTGTCTTTTTTTCCGTGTCCGGCAACGGATATGCAACCCTCAGTGTTGCCCCCGTACCGGACCAGGGACCGGCAACGGGATTGCAAACCTCGGTGTTGCTCCCGCGCCTCGCTCAGCCAGTGAGCGGGAGCCGGTCTGTATGTGGGATCCGAACCCTGCGCTTCCCAAGCGGCGCACTATCCAGTGCGCCACCAGGCCGGCCCAGGAGCTGGTTGTCTTTAAAGGTACTGTTGTGTCTGCAGGTTCTTGTGGTTCATGTAAGGAAAAAGTGTGAAATACAGATTTTGTTTCCTATGGGAAAGTGTAGGAAGTCAAAAAGCACTCATTTCCTGAGAGCTTGTGATTCACAGGGGACCTTATTTCCCAGAGCATTTTAAACATATTTAAACAATAAAAAAAGATGTAAATTGAAGAAATACATATACTTTGGATAAATCTCTTTGTAGCAGGTGGTGGTTCTACTAATTTTTACAGATTTAGATTCTGCTAGCTAAAGGACACATGCTGTGTTCTTGCCCACAGAACTTGTACATTACTGTAGAATTCAATAAGAGAATACCTCATAATAGCTACATTGTATGGTTATCCTAAATGTTAGGTAATTTTGTGTTAAATGACATTTACTGAATGTTCCAGTCATGCCTATTATCTAAGACAAGTGTTGGCAAACTATGGCTAGTAGTTTGCTGGACCAGTAGACCTAATCCAGCCCACTCTTCTTTTGTAAATAAAGTTTTATTGGAACACAGCCAAGCTCCTTTGTTTACAAATTGTCTATGGCTGTTTTCATAGTACAATGGCAGAGCTGAATAGGTGCATCCACGAAGGTATGGCCCACAAAACCTAAAATATTTACTATACAACCTTTCTGACCCCTGACCTAAGTTATGAAAATTTTGTAAGATTATAAATATGTGTACAGTATTTGTATAACTACATAAATGTATATGCACATTTCTATATGTAGCTATTTATGTATATCTATGCATGCATGTATATACATATGTAAATATATACATAAATATGTGTATAAGCATATATACATACCCATGAACATAAAAGGGTGTGCATGTTTCATACGCATGTGTATGTATGTGTGTGCACATGCTCAAAATTCATTGAATTCTAGGCAGGCCATCACTAGGGAATGGTATCTTTAATTGCACCTGAAAAAAAAATTGAAGTCAGCAGCCCCTTTTCTGAACATTCTGTAGTGGTTGTCCACCATAGAAATGGTAAATAATGCCTGATGAACTTACAGCAATTGTGCTCTTTGTCTCTTTCCCTTGTGGGTCTGTCTCAGGATAAAGCATTTCTACGAGGGTGTGTATAGACCAGAACTGGAGTCAGTATTTCTTTGCTGCTGGTCCAGGAGGCTGGGAACTACAAAAGCAGTGATGCTGGGGGACTTCAGAAGAAAAGGCTCTGTGCCAGGCTCCTTCTGCTCTTGCAAAGAGCAGAAAAGAAAAAAAGAAGGCTGCTGGTCCAGGAGGCTGGGAACTACAAAAGCAGTGATGCTGGGGGACTTCAGAAGAAAACGCTCCGTGCCAGGCTCCTTCTGCTCTTGCAAAGAGCAGAAAAGAAAAAAAGAAGAAAAGAAAAGCCAGCACAGGGAGGAAGCAAAGGGAAAAACAGCACAGAAAGGAAACAGGTTGGCTGTGCTTAAAACACAAATAATGTAGCCCCACACTGTGAACTAATTTTAGTTTGGGAGGGAGAAGTGTACCATTATTTGTAGATTAAAATACAAATACAAAGCCCCTCAAGCCATGTGTTCTTGAATTCATCTAATAGATGGCTAATTGAGCACTTACTGTGTGCAGGCACCAGTCTAGGCTCAAGGGATACCACAGTCCACAGGATGCAGCTCTGCCCCTAAGGAACTGACAGTCCAGTGGGGGAGAGCCATGAGTGCATGCTTCCACTGGGGGGTGTCATGAGTGACTCACAGGTGGTCAGTGCAGAGTGCTGTGGGGCAAAGGGGAAGGATGCCTAACCTGGTCTTGAACGGCTTCAGGGGACAAGAGAGCATTCCCAGAGGAAGCAACCTCTCACAGAAAGTGAAATGAAAGCAAGAGTTGTCCAGGCCAAAAAATATATATATATACCATTAAGAACCTTCTAGGCAGGAGAACCAATTTGTACAAAGGACTAGAGTTGAGAGATACCATGGCACTGGAGATATACAAATGGTCCTGGGTGGCTGCGCCAAGAAGGTAAAGGGTTAGCGGTGGTGAGAGGTGGGAAGGGGTGATGAAAAACATACCTAAAGCTAGAAATCCCAGAGTCAGCCAGCTGATCTTCTCTCACAAAATCCACATCAACGTCCCCAAGATTCCCTGATCCACTTTCATTGATCTCTCAGATCAATCAGGAGGATGGGACACTCTGATTCAGTGCTATGTCGAGCCATACTGGAGACCAAGGCAAAAGAAAAATTATGCACCCCTGTCTACACTTACCAAAAAGTGCTGCTATAGGTTGAACCAGGTAGAAGAAGTTAATAAAAGCTCTACAATCAAAAAACACGGTTGTATAAAGTCCTGCATGACCTCATCAGTTCCCATGCTGTTGTCAACCCTCCTGAAACCATCTGGCCTGGGCAACCTTGGCTTGATTGGAATTCCTGTTGCACAATAACCCATAGTTATAAAGCAAAAGACAACCACCTATTTTTACCTAAATTTTTGATATTTTGTTTATTGCAGATATTTTTCCCATAGTTTAGTTTATAGATGAGACCAGAAAGAAAGAAGGAGGCAGGTAGTAAAAGACTGTGAAAATGCTAGGGTGATGGGGAACAATTGAAAGTATTTAAGCACGGTAATGAAGGAATCAGATTTTCTGGTTTAGAAATGTTACTTTAGCTGCAGGTATGAAGGTAGATCTGAGATGTTCTGCCATAGAAATATCTGGATTTATAAAGTCACCAAAAATATTAATTAGGGGGTTCATTTTATCAAAATGATTCACAATACAAAATCCCTGTCATGAGAAATACATCTGTTAATATTATCTGATTTGTTCATATGTCTGAGAGTAAATCTGATTATGCACAACTTTTCAAAAACACACTCCTGTGTTCTTGCAAGCGATTGGTTGAGATTCTCAAAAAATTAATTGAGCAAGTCAGTGAATGCAATACAGAGTATAAATTACAGGGAAATCATTTTATATCCAAAATACAAGGAAACAGATCAAGGAAGTTAAGAAGAAAAGAGAGACAGAAAGAGGGGCTTGGCAGTGAGTTTAAGAGGCTACGCTAATTTACATCTGAAAATCTTTCTCTAATACTGTTCCCTGTACCTGGAATACCCTCCTTGCTGTCTGTAAATTTCAAGGCCCAGATCAAGCTCTACTCCTACGAATTTTCTGATTGCTTCAAGGTATCCAATCTTCCTTTCCTCTCTAAACGAGTTAGTGGCCTTGAAACTTGTGCATTCGTGAGAACCACCCGGAAGACTTATTAAAACAAAATTTTGAATTCAGTAAGTCTGAGATGCGGCCTGAGAATATACATTTCCAACAAGTTCCCAAGTGCTGCTGTTGCTGGACAGAGCCACCCTTGAGAACCACTGCTCTAGACCAGTGCTTGCTTCTCAAACTTTAATGTACATACACATCCCCTGAAGGTTTTGTTAAAATGCTACACTGAATTCTATATCAGTGGTTCCTGACAGGGAAAGATTTTACTCCCAGGGAACACTGGACACGTCTGGACATTTTTTATTGTTCTAAATGGTAGGGAGATGGGGGCTGTTCATTGCTACTGGCATCTAGGGGGTATAGGCCAGAGATGCTTCGAAACATCCTGCAAAATGCACTGTTGTGAAACCCTGATCTAAGCTATACAATTTAGATACCACGACCATTTGCTCTTGCTCCCGCAATTGTTAAGGACAGCAGTTTCTTGACAGGCAGACTATAGAAATTCTGAGGCTCCCCCTCTCTTAGGGCCAAAAATCAACCCCCAACCCCCAAATGCCTAACACAGTGTTTGCTACATAGTGGGCACACAAGAAAAGCTTTTTTAAATTAACTGCCTAGGATCTTCTAAACTAGTGGTTCTCAACCTTAACAATATATTAGAATCAGCTGGGGAGTTTTTAAAACACACACACACACACACACACACACACACACACACACACACACACACAACTGCATCCCATCAGCAGAGATTCTGGTTTCGTTTATACGATGGTTTCGTTATTCTGTGCTGTGGCCTGCATGCTGGGAGTTTTTAAAGCTCCACAAGTGAATGCAATACAGCGAAAGCACTGAAAACCACTGGAATCTGTCTTTGTTAGTTAGTAACCCAGCACTTGTTATTCTGTGCTGTGGCCTGCATGCTGGGAGTTTTTAAAGCTCCACAAGTGAATGCAATACACCGAAAGCACTGAAAACCACTGGAATCTGTCTTTGTTAGTTAGTAACCCAGCACTTCAGCAGACCCCACTGCTGGGGCCCCACCCTCCTCTGCAGCCACAGTCCACCCCAGGGAAGATCACTGCACTCCCAGGCTGAGGGCCCCTTTAGAAGAGAAGTAAACAGCACAGCCAAGAGCCTAGTAAGGCCAGGGCCCTGCTCTTGTGTGTGTACAGAGCCCTTGTGAGAAGAGAAATTGATGCAGAGAGGGAGGCAAAAAGTTCCTAGTTTCCAGCCCTTCTTTTTCTGAGCCAGATGGCACCCCTAGACTACTGATGGCCTCAGGAACCAAATTCTGCATGGCAGAAGAGGTGGTTGGGCTCAGACACTGGGGGTGGCACTGGCTTTTACCACAGTACTGTGTCTAAACAAAATGTGAGCTCAATGGCAGTCAGTGTACCCTGTGACTCAACACACCCAAGGGGTGGGAAGAGGGGGCGAGCGAGAAACCCTCATTTTGAGATAAGGATTTAAGCTCAAGTAGAGATGGGGCAAGTGTGGGCCAGGTTGGGATCCTTGGAGTATGTTTCTTGTTTGCAAAGTGTCAGGGGCCATTAGCACTGACCCAGGGAGCTAGGAAACACTGTTCCATCCTGGGTTCCAGAACCCAAAACATTGCCTACTAGTGGCCACAGAACACCCCAAGCCACGTCCCATCACTCTCATGAGTACCCCGTGGTATATCTTGTCCCGCATTCTTTCAAGTCTCTTGTTCTTTCCTCTTCCACAGCAGAGAATGAAGGTAGGGAAAGCAAAAGAGAGCTGGGGAACAGCTATGATGAGCAGAGTCATTACAGCGGATGGGAAAGGTGTCAGGATTGCTGTGCCTGCAAATGGCTCTCAATGTCCCGACTTCTCACGGCTAATAATGTGGGGTGTTTTTGATGGAAATAAAGTGTCCTATTGTGATGCATTCTAAGATGCTTCAAAGAAAAGTGCTCTGACTTAACCAATGGTACCTGACCTGTTTTATCGAAGAAAAACATTCAATTTGTATGGAGCCAACTCTCACTAATTTACAAAATAGAAGCTTAGTCTTCTCTGCCCTTAACATCTCCTTTATAGTCCTTTAACCTACTTGCTTGGTGTAATTTCTTCAGTCTCAAAGTGTTCGGTTCCTCCTATCCTCTTATTCCCACCCCCTGCAAAAACCTCTTTAAAAATTACCTGGTTCCCATTTACTCTAAGTCAAAAATTTACTGATAAGTTTGTCATACCTCTTTCTGGTGGCGTGCATTTTAACAAAGAGCAATAACATTCAGCCAAAGGAATGGAGCTCTGAACACAAATGTTAGATACGAGTTAACTCAAGAATCAAATCTTCTCTTGGGCTCAACTACTGATCAAACAGTCTTTTAAAAATCTAATAAAGTTATTTAAATGATATCAAATACACAAAAATTTAGAGCAGGCATAAGCAAAATTTTTCTCAAAGGGTCAGATAGTAAAACTTTCATCTTTGGGAGATGTACAATCTGTCATCTGCAGACTGTTAAACTGTGCAGCTGTAGTGTGAAAGCAGCTATAGACAAAACATTAAACAGACAGATAGGACTGTGTTCCCATATATCTTTACTGACAACAAATAGGTGGCAGACTGGATCTGGCCCTCAGGACACAGTTTGAAGACCCCTGTCTACTGAATACATCCCAACCTTGAATCCCTGAAAGCACCTACCTTTTCCTTGAAAACTAAGTTATGAATTAAACTTGAAGGAGCATCTTAAAAATTAACCAAAAAATAATGGCACTATCCATTGCTAATGAAATTATGAAGAAACTGACTTATTCATATACTAATGGAGGCATTGTATATTTGTATAATCCTTCTAAAAAGAAATTTGGCAAAACATTTTAAGGACCATAGATATTCATAACCTCTAACACAGTGTCGATAGAAGCAAAAAGCCAAGTGTGCAAAGATGTTTGTTGAAGCATTATCTGTAACACGAAATGACTAAAAGCATCCTTCTAAAAAGAAATTTGGCAAAACATTTTAAGGACCATAGATATTCATAACCTCTAACGCAGTGTCAATAGAAGCAAAAAGCCAAGTGTGCAAAGATGTTTGTTGAAGCATTATCCATAACACGAAATGACTAAAAGTAACCTAAACCCTCCACAATAGAAGAGCTTGTTTAAATTATGGTATATCAACAGAATTAAATGTTAGGATCTCTTGCAGAGAATAATCCGGAAATTAAATAGAAACAAAATGCTTTGATCAACTAAGATTATACTCAGCTGCAAGTAACAGACAATCTAACCATGTAGCTCAAACAAAAAGAGTTTCTTTTTCTCATAAAACAAGAAATCCAGTTTATAGTGTTGGTCCAGGGCCAACCTCTCTGCAATCCTCTGGTCACAACATGGCTGTGAAAGCTCCAGCCAGGATGTCTATGATCAGTGAATGTGGACAGGGCAAGGGAAGTCCCTTTTATGATGGAGGTACCCAGAAGTACCCCCAGCAGACATCCCCTTACCTCTTTGGAAAAAGCAAGTTCACAGATAAATCCCCTAGCTATAAGGGAATATGGGCAACAGGGTGATCGTGATTGATTTGTCAAACATGATTCATAACCTGGGGCTGGGCACATTGTCACTTGGAACAAAATCAGAGTTCTATTAGCAAGAAAGAAGGATGAAATGGATATTTAGTAAGTGAAAGAAAGTGAGTCAAAACGCTGGGTACTGATCAAGCTTTATTAAAGGAAAAGAATCTGCCGGGCTGTGCTCAAAATGGAGATCAACAACCGTCGTTGGGGTGGGAGAGCTTATACAGGCTGTAGGGCACCAAGGGCTGGCTGAAGCAGTCAAGGAGGGCCCTTATGAGGGAGGGGCATTGCACCCATGCAGAAGCAAAAGGGTTTCTATTTCGCAGAAGTCACGAGGCTTCGCGTAAAGGGAAGTGGGGAGGCGTTGGGGGCCATTTTGTACTTGGCCTTGCCTAAAATGGCACTGGTTATGTTCAAGATCTATCAGTAAGAAAGTGACAGTGTTTCTCAAAATTCAATTTAAATGATCATATTCAAGTGATATGAATCCTATGATCACTGCTCTGTGAAACTGTGTGTGCATTTGAGCTAGGGTTGGTCAGACGGAAAAATACAAAAATAAAAGTTTATTTTGATATAGGGTTGTGCATATTTTCACCACATTTTCTATGACATTGTCAATATAATTTCTAAAAAGGAAGCAATGCTTCAGTTTAAAAACAAACACACAGGAAAATTACTCCAAAAAAGCAGTGCCTTCTTTATACATGTTCACCTTCATCAAAAACTGGTTTCAGTTCTCAAAGCTAGCAAATGATTTCTGCTTAGGTGGATATTCTTTTCAAACAGAAAATTATGATATCTTTATATGGCTAATCGTATTTGTCCTCCAGATCCTCTTTTTGCAATTGTGCCATATCAACCTCAAACCTTTCATCTGCAAACGTCCTGTTCTCATTGAGCAGGATGGTGGTCATACCCTTGGCTCAGCATCTGTCTCCTTCTTGCATGTTAGAACATATGTATGTGAGGACGTCAACTGCACCTCCTGAAAGAGACAAGCCCCTGGGGTGCTGCAGGTGGAAGCCAGGCTGGTCTCCAGCCAAGAGTTTTGAGGAGGAAAAGTCCTGCTCTGGTTGTGGGATCAGCTAAGTGGCCTCTAGGATTTCTTCCAACTCCAAATCCTCATTTGCATTAGTTATTAAATAGACATTCCAGATGGTTAATCTCCCACCAATATCAAAGGATGATTTTAAAAATCAGTTTGACAACTTCTAGTCTTATAAAAAATTTGAGCTGCAGTTTGCCAAGTCTATGGGAAAAGAGAAGCAATCCAGGTGCTCAGTACATGACCTAATAAATATGAAACAGACAGGAAAACACCTGCAATGATGAAGTAGGTGAAGTTTGCTTTCATGTTCTACATCCTCACTCCTGGCACTGGTCAGTCTTTCATTGTGGTGGCAACTTCAGGGCTCCCCATTCCTGCACCTCTCGCTTCACTCCCAGCAGCAACAGTTTATTTTACGTGCCTTCTATTCTACAGACCCAGCAAAACTTGCCTATTTCCTATCCCTTAAGAATCTTGCTTTCTTCTTCATGACATCTAACTAATGTGATAACAATGAACCCGTGCCTAGGTGTTCCCAGTGTCAGGTAACCTACATGCATTCAAATAGTGAACTGTCTTCCAGAGTTAATCCCTTAATATGCAAAGGTGGGAATCAAAGGTTTACTTTTCCCACAGATAAGACAAGAAAATGGGAAGAAGCATGAACACTTTGTAGTCATCTGACTTCTCACTCTTCCTAGTACTGAACCACTGACAACTGTCTTCCATTTGGAAATGTTCTTATTACAGGTGTTTTAAAATAAAGGCCATCACCTGGCATTTTGTTTGTGTGGCTCATAGGATACTGAAGTTCGAATCACTGTCATTGTTTAAAATTTGTGAGGTTTCACATGTCAATCCCAGATTTCAGACATCTTTTGAAAAATCAAAAGATCTGACAATGCTGGCTGTCTCTAGTAGAGAAGAGGCTGCCCTCTGTAGACAGCACAAAGCTTTCTGCAGTACGGTTTCCACCATTCGCCATGGAAGCCAAGGGATCCATGGATGTACCTCCCTGGCTCCCAAAGGCATTTGAGTTTGAATCCCTGCTTTAAAGATGACAGGCAGCACTTGCTTTGCATGGTTGTGAGGAATCATAAAAATGACCATCTGGGCTGGCTGGTTAGCTCAGTTGGTTAGAGCACGATGTTGATAACATCAAGGTCAAAGGATTTGAGTTTGAATCCCTGCTTTAAAGATGACAGGCAGCACTTGCTTTGCATGGTTGTGAGGGATCATAAAAATGACCATCTGGGCTGGCTGGTTAGCTCAGTTGGTTAGAGCACGATGTTGATAACATCAAGGTCAAAGACATGGATCCCCATACTGGCCAGCCGCCAAAACAAAACACAAAAAAGAAAGGCAAGAAAAATGACCGTGTAAGCTGAAATCTTGCAAAGGGATCTTGAAAATCAATGGGAAAATGATGATTGTTCTATGAACTTTAAAAAATTTCAGAACATTGAAAACTCTCTTACTGTCACTATAAATGTATAGGGACATGAAAAAATAGTAAAATTAATATTTAGTACCTTGTAATTTAAAACACTAGAAACATTAAGAATAAAAGTGTTTTATTTATTCATTAAAAACTTATCAAACATATAATTTATAATGTGGAACAAGCATCTTTTCTATACTTTGGCAAATTGTCATATTCCTTTCTAAGTATGGACCAGCTTCCAATATTCTATACTTTGTGTTTTCAATGTCATGAAATTTATATGAAAGTTTTTTTAATGTAAAGCTTTTGCTGGTGTCATTTCCTCTGGGATGTCATTATCTTTCTCTTCATTTATGTCAATGAGTTTACCTTCCTTAAGTCCCTCTGGTGGTGCATGCAAAGTCTCTCCGACGTGGCAGTATCAATATCCTCGCAGTCAGCTATTACTTCTAGAACACCACTTATGTTCAGGTCAAATGATCACTTCCAGCATTATTCCTTTGTGTTTTTTTGCACTTCCATCTTTATTGGCCAATTTCCTCTTTCAATTATTTTTGTAAAATGACACATAGTGTATTACTGGGAGATAAGGAGGCAACAAAATTCACACTTTACTGTCTGTGTGTGAACTGAAAGACAGAGACAGAGAAACCAATCCCCGATGGACTTTGGAAGTGACAGGATTGGTCACTGGTCATAATGCACATCTGCCATTTCTGTATGTGATTTGTGGACTATAGAGCTAGAAGAAAAGTCTGTACTTCAGGTAGTTTCTTACAGTTAACATACCGTGGTAGCCGAAATTGGAACTGTGTTGTTAGAGGACTAGTGTTACCTAACTAAATCATGCAGACTGAAACTTGTGCGTATTGGAACCGTGCAAAGTATAGTCTTTTGTGTGACAAGGCAAATTATAAAAGCTTCATGATATCTAAGATTTAGAATGGACTGTAGAGGTTACCCAGGCAAAGTGGCCTCCAAAGAAAAGGTCTTCTCATATAGCATCCCATCTTGTGACCATTTGCAGAGCCCTGGAGAAAACCAACAATTATCAAGCGCTTTCCTAACTCAGCATACCAATTCTTAGCAAAATCCTGTTAGTACCACACTCTGACCACCAGGTGGAGCGTTGAGCAACCTGTCTTTCCCCCCAGGGCCTTGGTGCTAAGAGCCCGAGCTTTCAAAATGTGCAGGTGGAGATGCAAAAGGAATGGAAACTCTGAGCTGACATGGTGAATTCTCTGTGTGGAATCCTCTCTTATACCAGAAATCAGGTACAGGAAGAGTGGTGTAGGGTTGCCTTCTGCTTGGATAGGGGCAGCTTTCCTGGGAAGGTCTGAAATTAGCAGGTTAGTGCAGCTCACCTAATTCTCCCCTTAGCCAGCTGTCCCTAAGATGCTGTTTTTTTTTTTTTTTTTTGGTTTTTTTTTTTCTGTTTACGGATTCCTCAAAACCTTTTGAACTGAGGTTCGGATATAGACCTGGGGGATAAGGAGGCCACTTAGCCAGTTTTGGTGGCCACCTAATCTAAGCAGAAGGACTTCTCATGGTTCCAAGTGGCCCAGCACACTGGGGACCCACATGAAGTTTGATAGTGAGTTCCATGAACCTAAATACACAGGTGGAATTTCATGGATGCCCTCGATCGCTGTGCATAGATGTCTCTTGGGAACCCAGCAGGGGGACATGATCGCAGTAGTTAGCAGCTTTAGATTTTTAGAATCCTGGATCCCATCTGTCTTGGGAAATTACCTTGATGCAATGTACCTCCTAGTACGCTACCAGACAAGCCATTCTAGAAATCACACAACAGAAAGGCTCACAGACCAATGCTCAAATCACACATGTTATTAAATCAATTTAAAATACATAGCAAGAAGCAGATGGACAGAGATCTGGTAAGGTAAACAAGATAAAATATAAGTAGGGTGGAAAGACCACACCATCTGAAGCTTGTATGTCCTCTCTCTCTCTCTCTCTCTCTCTCTCTCTCTCCAACACAGCACTGATGCTGCGGCCATAAAGACCAGAGCTGAGGTTTGAGGAAAGGACTCACAGACAAAAGGTGCTTGGGGCCACTGACACATTCTTGTCAGAGAGACACAGGAACAGGGACAAGTATGCCTGGCCACAGCTGTAGTTCACTGATAGGACTGTTGACAAGACATGAGTTTTATTTGTATGTCTTGGGGAGAGAACACATAGACCATGGTGGGTAACACCAACGGTTGGCCACATTAAGGCTTTATGCACATTGAATGCTCATGCATATTTTGTGTATCCTGAGTATTTCGATTTTCTTGTATATTTACTGCTTGATATGTCTCATGAATATTTAGTGCCCAAGTGCCTCAACGTATATTTATCATCTCATGAATATTAGGATTCTCCTGGCTCATCCATTCTTTTCTATCTATATTTAACATACACATGCCCTACTTACTAATCAGTTATCTTAGCACATCTTATGGGTTTTATGCATCCCATTTGGTTTTTTTTTTTTCTACAGAATAACTGAATGCTCTCAAACAACACAACAAATGAACATTATGAGTGACCCTGAGAATATTCTGTTCTCTCATTCTGACACATCATATAGATAAGTTCAAACTATAAACCATTATTATCACAGTAAACAAGACGGAAACAGCATCTTTGAAATGTTTGCTCATATCAACATGAGTCCAATCAGTCTTTTCAGAAGCCCAGGGGTGTCACTCACAGTTGGCTTCTCCAGACCATGAGGCCATATGAAGCTCCAAGCTCCCAGGCACTAAATCTCTGTCATCCGCTCTACTTGTCTGCAGTGTCAAAGTTCCTTTTTTGGTGTTGACCTTTTACTTGTTGATTTCTCTTTTGTGTGTGCTAATCAGAAGTGTTGCCTATGATGTTTTTGTAAATATCCACCTATTAAAGTTGATTTAGTCTTCTCCTCTGACAGATCCAAAACCTAAGACCTTTATCTTTTCAGCATGTTGAGACATTATTGTCTCAAAGCACGTATTACGTTATGACCACAGATATCATTAATTTTTGGAAAAGCCAACCCTTTCATATGAGAAAATGTTCAGAAACCAAGGCTGAAGATTTTATTTCTGACATAGTTTGTTGTATTGTACTTGGCCTGTTTTATTTATGTAGATACAATAAGACGTATTGAGTAGTGAAGCTATGCAGATAACTACATCTCCACCAGTAAAGAAATGTAGTACCTGCACTTTGTATAGTATTTAACTACTGCTCTAAGAAGTATGATGTCTTCTCTGCACATTCACTATTCTTCAAGTTTTCCTGACAATTTATCAGATCTTTTATAAGATATTTTTCTGAAATCTGAGAGGTCAGGTGGAACAAGACACCAATTGAAAATGTGTTCAGCTGAGAGAGAAAGATAAATTAAGAACTCATTCACAATGGAACATAAACCATAATCAAATCAGTTATTTCAGTCCTAAGCAATTAGTGCTTGTTTTGTTCATCTTGGGTTAATCTCTACTTCCATGAAGTCTGCTTCTGGACTGAAAGAATCTGAAAATCCCAATTCAGTTTCTTGGGTAGAGTCTGATGGGTGTCAGGTACCATTTACAATTGAGATTCTTTGATGCTTTTCCTAAAACATTCAATTTCAGAGCTGCAGTTTGTAGCAAGGGCCCTTAGACAAGAGTGAGAGAAAAACAGGAACCATCTGTTGATGACAAGACAGTATAGGTCTGGTTAACTTACT
>NW_007733370.1:40847-41710 GCF_000696425.1 Galeopterus variegatus | reverse complement strand
ACTGAAAGAATCTGAAAATCCCAATTCAGTTTCTTGGGTAGAGTCTGATGGGTGTCAGGTAACATTTACAATTGAGATTCTTTGATGCTTTTCCTAAAACATTCAATTTCAGAGCTGCAGTTTGTAGCAAGGGCCCTTAGACAAGTGTGAGAGAAAAACAGGAACCATCTGTTGATGACAAGACAGTATAGGTCTGGTTAACTTACTGTATTAATCAACATGAGTGTGGAGGATAGAGTCCTCTATTTAGATATGATATTATGAATAGTGAAGATATTGACAAACCTCCAGGACCTTCTGACTTATCCCATAACATGTGTGCTATACTTGCCATCAAATAACAAGGGCATTTATGCATAGGAACAAAATCAGTTTTTTGGCAGTTTAGTATCAGTCTATGTCTTGTGAACATTATTGCACATCCAGGTTTTAAGTAGTACGGACCTTCTGCCTTACTTGCAAACTTGTTGTAAGCACGTTATTAGACTCCATCTTATTCCCTTTACATCTCTTTGTGTGCTTTAAAATGATTCAATCAAATATATGATTTGAGCCTTTTAATTTGGTTGGCAGCCTCTCTTTTCCAGGACCTCTGAGATAGCTTGTGGGGCAGTGTATTTTTGGAGGCTTCCATTGCAGCAAGGTAATTTCCCACACGGCACACCTATTCGCTGCTGTATCATTAAATCTACCCCAGACTCTATTTACAGAACCCTATGAAATATGTATCATATTTGACTACTTTGACCACTGTGGAAACTGAGATGGCTGGAACATCAGTCATATAACTAGTAAGGAGCAGACCAGGATGTGAACGTGGTCTTCTGACCACACTCTTTCCACCATGCCACAGCTGTGTCCCC
>NW_007733370.1:37892-40676 GCF_000696425.1 Galeopterus variegatus | reverse complement strand
CTGAGATAGCTTGTGGGGCAGTGTATTTTTGGAGGCTTCCATTGCAGCAAGGTAATTTCCCACACGGCACACCTATTCGCTGCTGTATCATTAAATCTACCCCAGACTCTATTTACAGAACCCTATGAAATATGTATCATATTTGACTACTTTGACCACTGTGGAAACTGAGATGGCTGGAACATCAGTCATATAACTAGTAAGGAGCAGACCAGGATGTGAACGTGGTCTTCTGACCACACTCTTTCCACCATGCCACAGCTGTGTCCCCGGCTGTGCCGTGATCCTGCCCAGCCAGCCCAGAGAGCTGGGCATTCAAGACTTCACAATCAGCCTGTTTTATTCTGGAAAAGTCTCCTTTATCCTGAGCTGAAATTTGCTTCTTTATAACGTTTACCTGTTGCTTCCACTTCTATCCTCCAAGGGAATGCAAGGAAACCCTTCAAATATTTGAAGAAGTTAATTCTGTCTTCTCATCTGCTTTCCAGGCTAAACATCTCCAACACCATCAGCTATTCCTCACATGATAGTGACATTAAGATTCTTAATCATCTTTCGTTTGGGTGAAAACGTGATGCTCACCACTGAGCAGAGTGTTCCATGTGAGGTCAGGCAAACACAGAGCACACAGTAGGACAACTATATCTCTTGAACAGAACTCTTCTTCTGTTGCAAAACAGCATTATTTCAGATTTGTTTGGGGTTTGTTTGTTTGGTTTTTTTTGGCAACTATGTCATTTTTTTTTTTTGGCAGCTATGTTGATTTTCATTAGCGTCATCTAACCTGCTTAGTGCTAGTTTCCAAATTATTTCGAAAAATGCTAGTCTACAGATGTAATTGCGATGCCTTTAAAAAAATGTTCTGTGCTTAAATGAGTATGTGAAATCTTAATTCAAATTTAAGCCATTTTCTTTACTTATGAGTCCTCAAGAGACATTATGACACAGTGGATAAGAGCATGGACCATGGTTTAAATCCCAGTCCTGCCAACTGTGTGAACCTGGGCAAGTTATTTAACAACCCTGGGCTTCAGTTTCCCCATAGGTAGACTGGGATAATAATAATAGGACCCACCACAGAGGGTTGTTATAAAGATTAAATGAGTGAATACACATGAAGGCCTTATAACAGTGTGCAATATATAATAAGTGCTCAGGAAAATATTAATGAATATCATGCAACACACAATATGAATCTCCTTAAAGAGCATTCTGTGGAAGAGGGTGTGGACCGTGCTTCTCTAGGTCTTTATCCCATTAAGCTGTTATCAATACTTTTCCTATCCTCTATCCATGCAATTGATATCAGGAATCCAAATGCAGGACTTTATAATCTGTGGCTGTTATATGAGAGAACTTCAAAAAGTTCACAGAAAGATTTGTATTACCTTTTAATTTTACTTTCCACAAACTTTTTGAAGAACCCTCATATTTCACCTCGTTTATTTTATTCCAGCCTTTCTACACCCCTCGAATGTTGATTTTGTCACTGATTCTATTAAATGCCACTCCAAATCGTGTAAAAAATATTTCTTATTTTACATGATTTGGAATGGCATTTAATAGAAATAGTGACAAAATCAACATTCATAGTGACTTACTGCTATCATTGAGACTAGTTTGCAGTTAGCTATCTGTAGTTACCCTCTGCATCAGCCCGGGCCGCTCTTACCTAGCACCCAAGGACAGTTATGGGATTTATGTTAACTGAGGGCTCGGTGGTCCCGAATCCCTACTTTTCATTCTCAAGTTGTCTCTACTGGGAATTGTGAAGGTGGTAGGGACACAATGTCATCTTGTCAATGGCGCTTTCATCACGCCATGAAGAACATATCAGGGCTGGAAGTGCACAGGTAACTGCCTTCCATTCTCAGGTTGACAATCCACTTGGGTGAGTACTTCCAGAGACCATGTGCTCCTGCTGAGAGATTCAGGGGCTAGTCAGCAACTTGTTATTGTCAAGAGATTCTGATCACTTACAGCCTTCTCTTTCATTTTAACGTTAAAAAAAAAAACAGGGGGAGCCCCTGGTCCCACCTCTCACCTTTCAGAATCCAGTTTACCTAAGCTGCTGTTTCTCTGTATTTTCTGGCAGTTAGAAGAGAGGAAGCTCGTGAATTCCAAGCAGTAACTGCCCCCTTTTCTCCCAGTGAAACTGCCTTCTGTCCTTTTAAATTAGCACAGCCGAGTTTATTGCATTGAATATTAACATGTCCATGAAATTAATGAAAACACTGAGAGGTCCAAGTAGTGCTATTTCCTCATAGCTGTGTGTCAATTTTCCACTTCCACCTGGAAAAAATTAAGGTTCCTCTAATTTCGAATTGTTCACAGCACAGAAGGCTGTTACCAATTACATATGTCGTGCACAGGGAGGGTTTCCTGAGGAGGGGACCCCAAGTCCTGTGCTCTCTCTTTGCATTCAGAGAGTTTCATCCATTTCGTTGATTTGGCAGGTGGCAGCGTGGCTGGTAGGGCTTCCCAAGGCCCCAGTGCTGGCCTCAGCAGCAGTGACAGAAGTGCAGAGAGCCAAGAAGAACCTCAGTCATGCTGCCTTGTCAGGGCACCAGGGGAAAGCGGCAAAGGGCAGGGTCACAGTGCCCTCTTTGCCTCTATTACTACAAAACAGCTTCTGCACTCTTGAACTGAATTTATTTCCTAAATCATGGATGAGTTCATGTAAATAATAATCATAATTGAAGCTTCCTTTTTTAAAAAATAGTTTTTAGGGCCGGCCCAGTGGCGCACTGGATAGTGCGCCACTTGGGAAGCGCGGCGGCGCTC
>NW_007733370.1:28317-37146 GCF_000696425.1 Galeopterus variegatus | reverse complement strand
CAAAACAGCTTCTGCACTCTTGAACTGAATTTATTTCCTAAATCATGGATGAGTTCATGTAAATAATAATCATAACTGAAGCTTCCTTTTTTAAAAAATAGTTTTTATTTTAACTTACACATTGTAATTGTACATCCTTTGGGGGTACATCTGACGTTTTGATACATATTTATGTTGTATAATAATTGGGTCAGGGTAGTTAATGTATCAGTCACCTCATGCATTCATCATTTCTTTGTCGCTAAAGCATTCAAAAGCCTCTCCTCTAGCAATTATATAATATACACAACTTAACTCTTAACCTTAGTCATTTTATTGAGCATTTACCACAGGGCCAGACACAATGCCAAGTGTGTTAAACACATTATCTCGTTTAGTCTTCACAACTCTTTAAGATAGGAACTATTATTCCAATTTTATAGATTAAAAGATTGTAATTTGTCCAATATATCACTTAGGATTAGGCCCACCATGCATGTTCAAAAACAGAAGTTTATTTCTTTTTTTTCTCTCATGTATAAAAAGGCTAGAAGTAAATTGCACAGGGCTAATTGCATGTAAATTGCATGGTGCTCCAAAGTGTCAAGGTCTTGGGCTCCTTCCATGTTGTCACTCACTATTGTCCACTATTCTTCTTCATGGTCCCTGAGGGCCACTCGGGTTCCTGCTATCGCATCCTCATTCCAGCCAGCAGAAAAGAGGAAGACCAAGGTGGTGTGTGCCTCATGCTTTAAGGACATTTCTCAGAAGTCACACACAATATTTCTGCTTATATCCCATTGGATAAAACTTAACCACGACCACACCTAGCTGTGAAGAGAGTCAGAAAATTATAGGCTTTCTTCCAGGCAGCCATGTACTCAGCTAATACTCAGGGGTGCTAACATTAAGGGATAAGGGGAGAGTGAGTATCAGGGCACAACTAGCTGTCTTTGCCATAATTAGAATCCAGGTCAGATTCCAAAGCTTATGTGGATACTTGCTTAATATATATAATCAATTATAGTACAGTTTACTCTGTGTATACATATATACACACATACATGAGTATATATAGTGTGTGCCAATTAGTCAATTATACCTCAACAGAGGTGTTTAAAAAGATGATGTCGTTCTGGAAATATCCTCAGTAGTGAGGCCATATGTAGATATACAAGGGTACTTCATAAACTTCACGGAAAGATTTGTATTATCCTTCAATTCTACTTTTACACAAACTTTTCAAAGTACCCTCATATATAGGTATACATAAGGGCATATATATGTGTATATATCTTTCCTAGTTTTGAAAAGAGATATTTTGCACTCATTAGGACCTTATTATGACCGTCTAACAAACTCATATATTGTGTCTATTTTATATATACAAAAACACAGGAATGTCAGCCAACTACTTTATTTAATTCTCAGGAAGTCACAAAGTAAGCAAGTCATTGGGCTCAAATGTAAGAAAAAACTTTTTTCTTTTTTTTTTTTGCTTAATAAATATTTAGTGCCTGAATAAATAATAAGTTCACTTGGCCTCAGAAATATGTGATTAGCAAAAGGCAGCACTAGTAGAGAATAAATTGACTAGGGTGATAGTAACAAGGCAAGCTGAATCACTTTGAAGTGGAACTAAAAAGGAAACCTTCGCTAAATTAGTTGCGTTCGCATTGGCAATGGTGTCACGCGAACTAGTGAATCATTCATTTTGCTTGAGTAGAGAGCAGAACTAAAAGAATTTGGATCCTGGAAATAACAACAACCAAACAAAACTATTATTCCTTTTTTTTTCTTTGTACAAAGCCAATAATTGTTAACAGTCTTTGGAAAATGGGATTTGTGGAGGAATGTTTTTGGTTTTCATTTCATATACTTTAGAATTATATGAATTTTTGCCACAAATATGTTTTGTTACTAAAAAGAGAAGAAACAAAGAAAAAAGATCTTTTGGAAGTCAGAGATTGCTAAAACTTTATTCATCTTTGAAACGTTGCTATGGAGGAAAATAACCTAGGATAGGGTCATTTTTCATCAGTCTATTCCTCATAAGTCAAACAGTTGAGGCCCAGCCCAGAGTCTGTGCTTAGAGCAAGGTTTGCCAAACTCCCTGCTATGGTAATGCCAAGAGACAAGGTAAGCCCCCTTCCTCTCTGTACTGCCTTGGGCTTAGACAGTAATAATTAGCATTTATTGAGTATTTACTAGGTGCCAGAAACCCTTCTAAGCATTTTACAAGTTATTACTGCATTGAATCCTCTCAACAACTCTGTGAGGTGGGTGCTACTATAACCTCTGTTTTACAGATGATAAAACTATGTCACGGAGAGGTTAAGTGACTTGCCCAGTGTTGCAGAATTAGCAAGTAGTGGAGGCAGGGATTAGACCCCAAGGTGATATGGTTCCAGAGTCTATGGTGTTATCCACTAAGGCCAGGCATATCAGGGTACAGGTGACACATGGCTAAACTGGTGTTGGGGGGCTGGCCAGGAGACCCTGGCTCTACCCAGACCAGATTGATACTACACAGTTCTGCAACCAGAGCAAGCTCAGTAAAGTCCCAACTGGCTAGCCTGGAGCCAAAGTCAAGAAAATGTTCCCTAGAGGTAGAGAGAGAAAGTCCTTCCCTCTGTTATGTTTCATATTTGTCATTTAACCTTATCTCTTTCCTTCCTGAATTCAGAATTCCTTCTGCTTTGGAGGAGAAAAAGTGTGCAGAATAAGCAAGAATTTATGCTGACTGTTTTCATTTTAGAGTCCACTGTGGCTCCATGGGGAAGGGAACCTGCGAAAATATTTGTTTGGGTTGATAAGTGCTTTCTACTTACTCACCAGGCAACTCTAGGCTCTCAGGACATAGAAAGCAGCCATTGAAAGCCTTATCCAAAGATAAAATTCTTTATAACCCTGTTGGTTTTTATCCAAACTCTACACCCTTTTGTTCAAATGGCAGAGAGCAAAGGCAGTGGCAAAATAGAAAAGAATTTCAACTATTTGAGACCCACCCCTGTTTTTGTATCTCATACAGAGGTGGAGAAAGTTATCCAACAGAGAAGTGAGGCAGAGGAATTTGAGCTAGAAGACTGGGGCAATGAATGAATGTGCTCATTCAGAGGACCAGAGAAAGGCTATGTGCCCCATTCTCCATTCCCCAATCGCTGCTCGACCTCATTCTGCTTCTCTGCTCCTATCCTGGCTAACCTCACTTACCTCCCCAGAGCCCAGCTGCATCGTGCCAGGGAAGGCCTCTGATGTGCTGGGGTAGGCAGACAGGCTAAAGGAATGGAGCAAGACGTTAATGCCTTTAAGCTCCCAGGACTCCACAGAGCCCTCACCTTTACCCCTACGTGTGCCTGTGGATGTGGCAGGTGCTTCTGTGCAGCTGGGGAGTTATAGAGCTCTGTGTACCCATGACTCCTCATTCACACTTCATCTTATGGGGGTGAGGCGCCAACTGCTTCCCTAATTCACAAAGCATAGTTGCAGCTGTGGCTATAACAAGGGGACAGGGGGAAGGGAAACCACAGGCTTAGCCATGATCTTGTTTTTACATCACGGAAGTACACAATACTATTTTTTAAAAATCCATTTATGTAAAAATGCATGTGTTTGTAAACATTATGTTGGGTCACATTCAAGATGACCAGGTGTCCCGATGTTGCTCTCTACTAGTGTCATTAAAAGGTATATAGATGTCCAAGGAAGCTTTCCAACTTTAATAGGCTCAACTCATTATTGCTCTGGTAGATAAATTAGAAGGCGCCTTACCTCTGTAAATTTCTGAATCTGGGCAAAGCTGATGGAAGAGTAATTCAAAGTAATTCGTGGTATTTATTGGAATTCCTAGCAGCTTCTCAGTGGCTCTAGGATCAACAGTACTGAGACAATGGAATAACAAAGACAAAACTTGGATTGCACTAAATATTCAAGGCTAAGGAGCCGATATGGGATAGGATTCTCTAATGCATCCTAGCAGAGGCGTTTAACCTGGTTTGTAGTTCCTTATGTAAGTATGGACTATTTCTCTTCCACTTGCTCCCCTATCTACAGTGCTATATTCATTCAGTGGTCAAAAACACGGTCACTAGGCAACCAAAAGCAATATCATTTATGTGCCAGATATTTTACTTGTATAACTTCATTTAATTTCTATGAGGGATGTATTTCTATTCCCTCATTCAGTGGTCAAAAACACGGTCACTAGGCAACCAAAAGCAATATCATTTATGTGCCAGACATTTTACTTGTATAACTTCATTTAATTTCTATGAGGGATGTATTTCTATTCCCGTCATGCAAAGGAGGAAAATATAGCTAAGAGATTGGTTACTTGCAAAGCCAGTAAGTTGCTAAATGGAAATTTGAACCCAGATCTGTCCATTTTAAAACCTGTGCTTTTAATCATCATGCTATACCACCAACTTGCTTCCAGTACTCAACTAGACTTGTAATTTTCCAAATTAAAACTTGCCATATGGATTACAGATGGATCATTTCTTTGACTCTGGGTCCCAGCATGGTGTGGAGGAAGTCGTGAGAGCTGGCCTTGCCCTTCCCCAGCAAAGCAGAACTGGAGGCTTCTCATCAACTTTCATTAATAATTCTTACTCAGAATTCTGCAAGAGTCTTTTTTATAAAACAATAGATAGTTGGTCACAGAAAAAAAGAATAAGATCCAATTCACATTAATCTTACAAGGACCTTTTCAAAATGAGAAGTTCCCTGTGAGGGGTTTGCAGAAGACATTTCTGCCTGGTGGTGTGGGCTCGTGGATGTGGCTTGGGCATGGAAGGAGGACATAGTCTCTCCCATAGGACAGTCAATGTACAGCGTGACTTTTAAAAACAAGATGAAGAATGGCCTGTTAGGGCTAAGAAACCAGCAAAAAAAAGTTCTATGTCATTTCAAACAGCTAGCTTATCATTACAGATTCTTGCTGTGGTCCTTGATTCACCCAGGTATAGACCCAGTGGGAGTGGAGCAGAGAGGGGATCTTTGCAACGGACAGATAAGATGCATGACCACTGAAAGAGGAAAATTAAGCTCATTGTTTCCAATTATCCCATAAAGAGTGATAGAAAATGTTGATAGGGCAATTATAGAAGGCAGTTGAGGACAGAAAGGAACTAGTTCACAAAACAGAGAAAATCATATTAAACCTTTATCCAGGGCCGGCCCCGTGGCGCATTTGGGAGAGTGCAGCGCTGGGAGCACAGTGGCGCTCCCGCCGTGGGTTCGGATCCTATATAGGAATGGCCGGTGCACTCACTGGCTGAGCGCGGTGCAGGTGACACCACACCAAGGATTGCGATCCCCTTACCAGTCACGAAAAAGACAAAAAACAAAAACAAACAAACAAACCCTATATAGGAATGGCCGGTGCACTCACTGGCTGAGCGCGGTGCGGGTGACACCACACCAAGGATTGCGATCCCCTTACCAGTCACGAAAAAGACAAAAAACAAAAACAAACAAACAAACCAAAAAACACCTTTATCCAAAAATATGTAAATCTTAATAGCATGCACCTCAGGCCTAGCAAATGTATCCAGGAGGTGAGGTTTGTGTCAGCTTCATTTCATCATCATTTCCATTCTGGGACCTTTTCACATCTCACCCTGAGATGCTAACATCACTCTGAAATTCTCCCACCACAAAAAACAATAATAAACATTTATTGAGAATTTACATGTGTCATCCCATTAATTCTTATAACAACCCTATGGGAGAGATACGATTGGCCCCATTTTATGGGTGAGGGCACTAAGGATAGAGAGATTAAATATCCTGCCCAAGGTCACACAACTAAGTGGACTTTAGGATTTGAATTGCTTCTAACCTTCATTCGCCATGCAGCATTAGTGACCAAAAAATGAATCAAACTTAACGCTAATTAATAAATCTCTGAAGGTAGAATTTCAGAGACTGTGCTCCCTGGTATGAGAGGATACGTGGAGGGGAGAAGGGGACATTTTTTCATGACCATTTGGCTGAGCCAATTGGCTTTTATATTCAGAGATCTTCACTGTAAATAAGACCCTATATCCTATGTCTTTACTATAAATAAGATTCTAAACTAGTCATTTAAAATGTTATATATTCATTTGAGGGGGGGGTGGGGGGATGTATGAATAAAAGTGGTAGTTTCAGTAAATTATAAATTTTTTTATATTTTATTTTATTTTATTAATATACAATGTAGTTGATTTTCGTGTCTCTTTACCGATTCCTTCCTCCCTTCTCCCTCCCCACTTCCTGTCCTGAATTATAAAATTTTTAAATTGGAAAGCACCCTCATATGGAAAATGACAAAATTCAGTCTCAGGGAAGTTAAAGGATATGCCTAAAACCATACAGGTGGTGACCCTTCAGCTTAAAAATATTTCTGAAACTGTGATAAGCTGACCTGAAAAACAGCACATAGAAGAGGCATTCACATGAGAATCATATTTAAATACAGTTGTTTTTAAAGCATTTTTTACTTTAAAGTTTTTCTTACTTATCTTAATGAGATAACAAAACCCCACTCTGGCCGTTGCCAGAAAGTTTCATTTCTCGCAGCCTAACACACTGAGTGCTGCTTTTCCTTCATGGGTTCATTTCAAAATAAACAGCCAGCTCTGCCTGCCGTATGTTATCCATGTGTAAAATCCACTGTCGATTACACAGCTTTAGATTAATAAATGGGGGTGAGGAGAGAAGATTCCTACGCAGTGTAATAAATACTTCTTTTTTTGAAATGCTGATGACTTTAGTTCTCAAAACATTTACATACTGAATAATTAGACTTTCAAGAGCAAGATGTTTATAGAAACCAACAAACATCAGGGCAGCCTTTCAGCAGAAACAATAGTGGGAGGCCACTAAAGATGTGCCAGTGGCTAGACCTTGCTCTTTCCTTCCATCAAGATTTTTATCAAAACTAGAAGGTGTTTATTATATGATTCCCCTGAGTTTTCTTATATGCAGTACTTCAGAAAGTTCGTGGAAAAATAGAATTGAAAGGTAATACGAATCTCTCCATGAACTTTTCAAAATACCCTCATGTTTGAACAATAAATGTGAAACTACTATGCTTCATTTCAATGTTGGAGATATATATTTGGTCTCAATTTCCTCTAATGTTTCAGATAGAGCAGGCTCTTAAATGACGATAGAAGGTGGCTTGCCTGGTGTACCAAATTTCCCTGTTTTCAATTAAACGTTTACTTTTATTACGATTAAAAAGGCATACCCCCCCCCCAAAAAAAAAAAACACATGTTCATTGTAGAACTTTTAGAACGTTCAGGGAAGTTTTTTTTAAAAAAGGAAAACGTCGGTAATCCTATGACTTTTTTGCTGTACTTTTTCTATATGTGTGGCTTATTTCTTGCAAAATTGTTGTCATACTAGATATGAGAGTACTTAAAAAGTTTGTGGAAAAATAGAATTAAAAGAAAATACAAATTTTTCCATGAACTTTTTGAAGTACACTCATATATGTATTGGGGTTTTTTTCTTAACATCTTATTTTCTAGTACAATTTAGTCATCTTTAAAAATACAATTTAATGGTGTATATATGTGCCATAATATATGTAACCATTTCCTTATTATCATACATTTGGTGGTTGACAATTTTTTTGCCATTACGTATAATGCCACAGTGAGTGTGTTTGCACATATTCTTTGTTTCCTTGTTATCTTCTAGATGTAAAATTATTGCATCAACAGGAATGAGTATTTGGGGGATTCTCTCAGCATATTGCTAATTTGCCCTCCCAAGAGGCTGGACCAATTAACCTTCCACTAGCATTTCTTTAGCTGATAATGAATTTGCTTCTTTTCTTTTTTAAAAATTTTTAATTGCGGCAAAATACATATAGCATAAATTTACCATCTTAACCACTTTTAAGTGTACAGTTTAGTAGCGTTAAGTATATTAATATTGTTCTGCAACGAGTCAATCTCCAAAAGTTTTTTTGTACAGCTTTATTGAGGATTGTTAAATAAAAATTGTATATATTTAGGGTATACAATGTGATCATTTGATATATGTACACATTGTGACATGATTACCACAATCAAGTTAACTTACATAGCTACCACCTTTTTTTGTGGTGAGAACACCTGAGATCTCATCAAATTTCAAGTATACTATGCATTGTTATTAACTGTAGTCACCATGCCGTATGTCAGGCCTCCAGGACTTATCCATCTCATAACCAAAGGTTTGTAGCCTTAAACAATATCCTCCTTTTCCCCCAAAACCCCTTGCTTTTCTGAATTTACTGTTCATCTGTACTTCTGTTGAAATTCTCTGGCCTAGTTTTTTACTGTGCTTTTCATCTGTTACTTATTTCTTTATATTTGTTTATTTGATTTGGAAGAGTTCTTTATTAAAGGATATTTCCTATTCTCTAATACTTGCTGTAAATATCTCTACATTCTTCATGCTTCGATAGACTTTTACAGCTAAAAGTTAGTAGTTTGGTGGAATTTCAAAATGAATATAGATGATAGATAGATAGATAGATAGATAGATAGATAGGTAGATATTTTTAGCTTTATTGAGATTTAATTCACATACCATACAATTGACCAATTTAAAGTGTGCAATTTAGTGACTTTTAGTATATTCTCAGAGTTGTTGTATTCAATCAATTTTAAAATATTGGGCCGAACCCGTGGCACACTCAAGAGAGTGTGGCGCTGGGAGCGCAGCGGCGCTCCCGCCGCGGGTTCGGATCCTATATAGGGATGGCCGGTGCGCTCACTGGCTGAGCGCGGTGCGGCCGGTCACAAAAAGGACAAAAAAAAAAAAATTCTCATTACCCCAAAAAGAAGCCCCATACCCATCAGCAGTTA
>NW_007733370.1:18434-28307 GCF_000696425.1 Galeopterus variegatus | reverse complement strand
CCTTCCTCTCTTTCCATTACTTTATTCTCAGATTTCTGCCATAAGACAACCAAAGGAGCTGAAATGTGCGTGTGTCCTTCAGCAGTGGAGCAAGCCCATTTCCAGCTTCCTGGTCCAGGATTCACATTAACACATGTTTTCTATGAAGAAATCTTATCCCTGTCTCCACACATAAAATAAAGCCATTACTCAGCATTTCATAATTTATTAGTAAAACATAGATTTTTCAAGGTTGCAAAAGCTTTTAAAAAAAATTATCCAGGCCTAACCACCCATGAGTTCCTTCTGTAACATACCCTGCCAAATTGTGCATCCAGTGACAGGAAATTTTCTACCTCCTAAGACAGTCATTGCATTGCTGGACAAAGAACTTTACTCCTGGAGAGTTCTTTTGTTGTAATGAACTAAAATCTACCTCTCTGAAGCTTCTACCTCCTAGTTCTACTCATGACACATTATAATATCTCTTTAAGATGTTATAAAACCCCTGAGGCATACCCAGATGTCTGAAAACTTTATCATATTACCCTCCTCTGAGATTTCTCTTCTTCAGTGTAAATATCACAATACCTCCAACTGTTTCTCAAACATTGTGGCTTCTGTAAGGGGCCTTTACCATCCTTCTCTGAGTTGTCTCTTATTTCCCAGTGTAACTCCCAGGATGGGAGGTATGAACTGACCAGGAGCAAGTAGGATGGACATTTTCTAAATTATGCAGCTTAAGATTGTATTAGCTGTTTCATTGTTGCTACTGACTACCTATGGTTGACCTTTACAGTGAGTTTCATTGTCACCTAAAATGCCTACATTTTTTTCCTATATGAACTGCTTAATAAACTCCATCTCTATATTTCTGCATATCTTTGAAGGATTCGAATGTAGAATTTTGTCTTAATCCTGGTAAATGTCATCTTGCTGAATTTAGTTCCATCAAGTAAAGATAATTAACGATAATAATAATATGAATAATAATATGTCAAAAGCTCTATGTTCATTATTATTCCATTTTGAACCTTACAAATACTCTAAGGGGTAAGTACAATTACTCACCTCATCTCACAATTGAAGAATTTGAGACTTGGCAAGGTTCATTGACTTGCCCCAAGTCACTGCCATATCTGCTGACTTTCAAGGCCCAGCTGTCAGGCGATCTGCCATGTTGTCTCCTCCGTACTCACCTCATCTCACAATTGAAGAATTTGAGACTTGGCAAGGTTCATTGACTTGCCCCAAGCCACTGCCATATCTGCTGACTTTCAAGGCCCAGCTGTCAGGCGATCTGCCATGTTGTCTCCTCCGCTTGGGAGCCCGTGCACACATCCCATAGAGTCACTGCCTTCCAGCATTCAGATTTGCCAGTCTGGCATGCATGGGCTCTGTGGCTCCATCTGACCCACAAGCTTTCAAACCATGGTGCCCTAAAGGCTGCAAGCCTGCTTCAGGAGATGAGGGGCACCCACCCCAATGTCATCCCAGCCTTCAATCAGAGTAGCTCTGTTTCTCTCTGTTTTGCACCCCAGGCTTTCTCTTAACAGTGCATAGGAAGGAAAATATTGCTGCCAAAAAAAAACTTACATAACATAATTTTTGACTGTGGAAAATGCCTCCAGACATTGCCAAATGTTCTCCTGGGAGCAAAATTGTCCTAGTTGAGAACCACTGGCGTAGTGGAAAGCACAAGGATTTGTTACAGACTTAGGTTCTAATGCACAAGTCCTCCAACTGGAGGCCCGATGTAGGATATAGATGGTGCTTCTACACAGCAGGGAGTGATACCATCAGGAGCAGACACTGAAAATACCCTGAAGATGCTCCCCCGGGCAGAAAGGCTCCATCCACTCTCTTAGCAGCAGCGTTAGCTCAAAGCACTGTCAGATATATGAAAAGCAATCAAAGTCCTTATTTGAAAGATGGTGTAGAGAGGTCCAGGGGTAATGTGCCAAAGTTAACTGCATATAGAATTGATGTCTTACAGCCCAGACATGTGGCCCAAGGTCTGGGGTCTGAAGACCCGGGCTCCAGTCTCGATTTGAGTCCTGGCCACTTGGTCTCTAAGTCACATACCTTTTGTTAAACCTCAGTTTCCTCATCCACATAGACATTAATGAAAATACCTACCTTTTAGGGCTATTTTGAGTATTAAATTTGATAATGTACCATCTCACAGGAAAACAACTAATATATTCTTTAGTTTTCATCCTGTAACTTCTGTTCTCATGGAAGCTTTATGCCAGTTAGAAGAGGGACCAACTATATGTTATAAACAGATGTCCCAAGTACAGTGAGTCATGTGAGAAATGAGCACAGGGGGTGTCAATGGACAGGAGTTGCAGGGACCACGTGGCTTCTCAAGCTGTGTGATCTTGGTCACTCTCACTGTGCCTCAGTTTCCTCATCAGCAAGATGAAGGAGTAGGAGCAGAGGGTACCAGGGTCTTGCTTCTTCTGCATACTGTGATTCTGTGCACGGTGGCAGTGGACGACATGTCTTTATCTTTCATACTGCACCTAGACAATATCGTAGACCAAACTTGCCCTGAAATCCTTCTTCTTACTCTCCACTTCCACCTGCCCACTCACAGCCTCCTTCCAACTCACATCCCCAGAGCTCTGTGAAAATGAGCTCACCCGATTTCTCAAGCCACAGCATGCTCCTTCCCTAGCCAGTGTTCTGAGATTCGATATTGCTGAGCATGGCCAAGTTGGTTTTCTTCAAAGCCTTCTTCAAAGATTGACTAGTGCTTCCCCCAACCCCAATTATGTATCACTTCCCACTGGGGGGACATTCCTTTGTTTGGACAGTTACTTAAATCAATCTATAAAGTTAAGAGGGAGAAAGACGCTCTTGTCCCTGTTCACCCTGCCTGCAGGATGTTGAGGGTAATAGGTTGTTAGGAGGAAGAGTGATAGATCTGAAGTAACTCCACCCCTCCACAGCTCCCAAGACCCCCTTGAAGGACTTGTCATGGAGAAAGAAACTAATACTTATGGAGCTCTTACCATGTACCAGAAACTCTGCCTTGTAGTCCTCTTTGAAGGAAAATGGCCTAAGCACATCTTGAATTAGATACAAATTCTTAACATGGCCAAGTTTAGAAGAAGCCAGGTACGCACAGATACTTCATTAAGCTCATCACTTGACCTTATTCTTTCCCTGGCTGTGTAATGTGGGTTCACCCAGCAGTGCTATACCCGGGATTGTGCCTTGCTCTCTATCCTCTTCCCATTTAGACAGAAATAAACACAGAGATGAGTCTTCTGCATAATGTGACTTCATCATGCATAATTGTTGAAATGAAAACCTCCTGGCTGCATATCTGCACAATGCCAATGATTACAGTGATTAAATCAATCAAGCCCAATTTCATAATCACCAAATGTATAATTTCCCAACTTGGCAGTGCCCCAACACGTGGCATCCCAGCTGTCTGATACAGGAATCAAAACCACAGTATTAAACAAACCATTGTGGGGAGGGGAGGCAATTTCATAAACCTGATACCGTATTAATAAGGATGATGTAACTCAATAATATTCCATGAAAATGTTGTATTAAGATAATGAAATATTTGGTTCATGATTTCCCCAGTGGTAACTGAGTTCAGCAGCTCAACTATGAAGAATCCACCTTACTTCCCACTTCCCCAAGAAATTGCCTCACTGAATGTTTTATTCTCAGAAAGAATTGTTCAATTACATGTAACAGGAAAGGTTTTCATCAGCTGAGGAAGTTATTCCTAAAAAGTAAAATGTCCATTCAAACTCTTTTAGACACATAGACACTATAAAAATTTGAGATTTATTGTTATGGTTAGTTATAGTTACATTTATAGTTATATATTTCTATAAGGAGCTTTGCAAGATGCATTAGCTGAGGTCATGCAAAGAGCTTGATGGTCCATCTGATGTATGTGCTGGTTGATGCCTCTGGAGTTGACAAGATTGACATATTTGGGCATCATTTTTAAAATGAGGAGAGCATGGTCTCACAACCGTTCCTTCTCTATAGCTAAAGAGAAGAAATTGTACCAGAGCCAAAGGAGAAAGAAGAGAGATTATATACTCTCTTTCATGCTTTTCGCCCTATCCCATTCTGTTGTTCTAATGAGGCAATCACTTAGTTTCCTGCTGCTGTTGATTTGTACACATTTCAGAGCACTCTGTTTATTCGGTTGTGATCATCTGAGATCCTATAGATTTCTAGAGTTTGAAACCCTTGCAAGACAGAGGAAAATGAATTTGTCCATAGTTGTGTCTAACGTGTAATATATAATTTTGAAAATTTTTGACTGGGATTGAGATAGGGCACATGAAGGGGCTTCTGCAGTGGTTTTCAAAGTTCAATTTCTAGACCTAGGTGGAAGTAACAATAGTGTTTGCCTTATAATAATTTATTAGCCATTCATTTGTTTTGTGTGTTTTGTTTATTTAGATTTTATTTTACAATAAAATGGTTTTTAAAAAGTTGTTGATCTGCATACAATTTGTAAAAGAAATTACAGATGGCAGAAAAAGGCCCACAAAGATGTCATATAATAAAATTATCAGACAAGACTATAAAATGGCCATGTTTAATATGTTTAAAGAAACACATAACTTTGAAAATATGTGCAGGAAACCAGGAACTATATAGGACCATGTAAAATAACAATAAAATTAAATACCCATTGGATGTGTTTCTCAGCAGATTAGGCACTGCAAAAAACAATTAGTGAAATGGAAAGTAGATCTAAAGACAACATTAAGAATGCAGCTCAAGGAGACAAAGAAATGAAAAATATGAAAGAAAAATTAAAAGACATGGAGAATACAGTAAAAAAAGATAATAGGACAAAGACAATAGCTAGAATGTATAAAGAACTCTCAAATCTCAAAAATCAGAAAATAAAAACCAATTCAAAAAAGAGCAAAAATATAAACAGACACTTCACCAAAGAAGATATGCAGATGGCAAATAAACACAAAAAGATGTTCAATATTACTATAGTTATAAAGAAAAATGCAAATTAGGACCAAGATGAGATATTAATACACACCTACTAGAACAGCTAAAATAAAAACTCTGACAATAGTAAATACTGGTGAAAATGAAAAGAAATTGGATGTTTCATACATTGCTGGTGCAGATGTAAAACAGTACAGCTCCTCTGGAAATTAATTTGGCACTTCCTCAAAAAACTAAACATTCACTTATCATTTGTCCGTCAATCACACTCCTCAGCGTTTATGTCAGAAACTAAAATTTACGTTCACACAAAAACCTGTACACAAATGTTCGTGTAGTTTTATTTGTCATAGTGAAGAACTGGAAACAGTCAAAATGTCCCTCAGTAGGTGAACTGCTAAACAAGCCATGATAGATCAATCGCAGAATACTACTCAGCAATAAGAAGGAAGGAACTGTTGGCGTATATAACAACCTGAATGGATCTCAAGGACGACATGTTGTGTGAGAAAAACCAATCTCAAAAGGACACATACTGTATGGGTCCATTTATGTAACATCCTGAAATGTTGTAAAACCTTTTATAACAGATTAGTAGTTGCCATGGATTAAGGATAGCGATTGGGGGGGGGGGTGGGGGAGGTGCGTGTGCTTATAAAGAAGCATGAGGGAGATCTCAGTGGAGATGGAGCAATTCTTCATTTTGATTGTGATGGTGGTTACGGGAGTCTACACTTCTGATGAAATGGCATAGAACTACTTCTCCTCTACACACACATACACACACACACACACACACACACAACTACTGTTGTCAATTTCCTGGTTTTGATACTATTTGATAGTTATATAAAATGTAACCATTGGAAGAAATTGGGAGAATACAAGGGACCTCTTTGTACTACTTTTGCAACTTCCTATGAATCTATAATTATTTCAAAATAAAAATCAGAAAAAGAAAACATACGGTGTGAGAATTTTCCACAACAGATGAAAGAAGCTTGTTTTATTCAAGAGGCTAAATGGATCCCAGAGAGGATAAATATACACACTCACATTCATATACATGCACAAACACACATACATACACCTTTTTAAAAATTGAAATAGGATTGTGCTATGCATAACTCTTCTGCAGCTTGCTTTTTCTCTTAATATAGTGAAAATTCCATGAGAGATCTTTTTTATCCTTGTCTTCCCAAGAAAATGCCTTACATATTAGTATGTACATATTAATGTGTATGTATGTACATGTACATAGGTACCTATCTGTCTATTTCACAAATGACTGCATAGCATTCTATTTTATTTTACATTTGTTCTCAGGTATCATCTGGAGATTTAAGAGTATATCAAATTTTTTTAATGAAAAGAATGAGCATTATCTTTTCCTCTGGTTACTAGGGATGGAGTACAGTCATCTCTCAGTCTCTTAGGACATTCCCCCATACCAAAGGCCATGAATGCTCAAGTCCCTAATATAAATGGCATAGTATTTGCATATAACCTACACACATCCTCCTGTGTATTTTAAATCGTCTCTGCATTACTTATACAATGTATAATATAATATAAATACTATGTAAATAGTTGTTATGCCGTATTGTTTTTTAATTTTTATTATTTTTTGTTATTGTAGTTTTTATTGTTTTTCCCAAATATTTTCAATTAGTGGTTGGTTGAATCTGTGGATCCAGAACCATGGATATAGAGGGCTGACTGTATTTGCTGAGTATTGACCTCTAGTAAGGGCTTAAAAATTGGGGTGCAAGGGGCTAGCTGGTTAGCTCAATTAGTTAGAGCACAGCCTTATAACATCAAGGTCATGGGTTTGGATCCCAGATCAGCCAGCCACCAAACAAACACAAAAATTGGGGTGCAGAACACATGCATTCTCTGCTGTGGTCTCCACAGCCAGTCAAAGAAAGGGCAAATGCAGGAGGATTAAATAATCCTGCTCCAGTGGGATTTGGAACTCCAATCCTCCCCAACCGAGCCTCTGTCAGAATAAAGATATTTTAAGACATTCTTCCATTTCCAAACCACTGAATCCCAAGTGGAGAGCTCAGGAAAATTCAGTTATTGACTCTCCAATACCTCTAGTGAAGATTAACAGGTATACATCCTATGACATTGTCATAGGACTAGTGTGGCCAGGAACATTTCTATCACCTTTTTACATACACCAATCTGCCATCTGTTTTAGTTATAAGATACCCACCTTTTCAAATGCTGTTCTTTAAGTGGCTAAAAGCTCAAAACCTATGACGGTAAACAAATATGAAGTTTCCTATCCCACCTCTCCCAGGCAACACATGCCACCATGAAAACCAAATAAAAAGATGATACATCCATGGCAATAAGTGCCAGGAGAGACTAGTGTATTAAATATTTTTAAATGGAGCTAATATTCTCCCTTAGCACTGTCTTCTAAGCCCATCCCTTCCTTTTCATTCCCGCGGCCCCTGCCCTAGACACAGCTGTATCATCTCCTTCTAATTAGTCTCCTTTACCTCCCAACTCTGTTCTCCCCAAACCATAATTAATGTCACATGAAAAGTAATCGTAAAGTAGTTTTTACTTATCTGTACTGCAAGGCCTTCCATGGCCACATGAAACCTATAATTTCAAGTCCAAACAATTTGTTCGAGCAGCAAAACACTAAACTGAAAAGAAGTTCAATTGCAAGATATTCTCCTTACTATAGTATTCAAGGTCATTTCCAACCTGTGCAATCACATCTACCACTATAACAGTCCTACACGAACCCTCCACCTCCAGGCCAGTTAGCATCATGGTTAAAAGCATGGGTTCTAGAGCCAGACTGCCTGAGTGTGCATCCTGCCTCTACTATTTGCTGGCTGTGGGACCCAGAGCAACATGTGACCTCTCTGGGCCACACTTTCTTCATATGTATAATGAAGTAAAAAAGTACCTACCTCACTGGATTACCCTGTGGATTAAATAAACTAATACTTATGTATATATATATTTTTTCTCTTTTTGGTGGGGGGCAGCTAACTAGTATGGGGATCTGAATCCATGATCTTGGTGTTATAAGGCTGTGCTCTAACCATTTGAGCTAACCATCCAGCCTGAATTAACATTTGTAAAGTGCTTAGAACAACACCTGTGCACTTCCTTAAGCACAAAATAAATAAAGGCTTTTCTTACTCGCTGCTCTGTTCTCAGCGCCTATGATAGCACCCACTTCATAGATAGGGAGTCTGAGGCTGGGAGAGCTAAGTGTCTTGCCCCAGAGCTCACCAATAATAGGAGTCCAAGCTGGAAGTCTACATATTTGACTTCAGAGCTGCGCTCTTGACCTCCACATTACACTGTATCTACCACATCTTCTGGCTTTTCACACAGGAAGGACTCCATAAATGTTCAAATCGCTTACTAAAATATGTTGAACATTCTAGCTTCAGGCTCTTTTCATGCACTGTTTCCCCAGCCTGGAAAACACCCTTTCCAACAAATATCCCCCCAATTTCTTATCATTTCAAACTATTCCAAAGTGTTCTCTTCCTCCTCTGAATTTTTATGGTGCTTTAACTGCCTATAAAACTCATTGGTACTGATCATTTTCTGTCTTGTATCATAACTTCTTTCTTATGTGCCTTGTTTCACCAGTGAGACTGTAATCCATTGAGGATAGACCACATTTGCCTATGGTTCTTTGTGTTCCCGGTGGGGACTCGCGTGGCTGGCCCCTTGCCCAGACCAGACTCTTTTCAAATGTTTGCTGATTGATAAATAGGGGAAAAGGCAGCTAGAAATGGACTAAGTATCACTTAATTCCCATCACTGCCTCCGTTCCTGCTGCAATATGTCCCACCCTCACTCTTATGACTCTGGGTAGAGTCTTGGGAGCTGGAAGTTAAGAACATGTGCTCTGGTTTGGATGTTTGTGTCCCTCCAAAATTAGTGTTGAAACAATTCCCAATGCAACAGTATTAGGAGGGGGGGCCTTTAGGAGGTGATTAAGCCATGAAGCCTGTGCCTTCATGAATGGTGTTAGTGCCTTATGAAAGGACTGGAGGGAACTAGCTAGGCCCTTCCATTCCTTCCACCTTGTGAGCACACAGCACTGAAGGCACCATCTTGGAAGTACAGACCAGTCCCTTACCAGATCTCAAACCTGCCAGTGCTTTGATCTTGGCTTTCCCAGCCTCAGATTTCTACTATTTATAAGTTACCCAGTCTCCGGTATCTTGTTATAGTGGCACAAATGAACTAGGACAACATGCACCCCCCCATACCATTCTTTCTGTCTATTCTACACCTTCTTACAGTGTAAAGGGAGTATCTAAAAGTGAGTTAAATGTATCCTTTTCTGGAGGTTCAAGGAAGCCTAGAGAGACATCCTTTTTTCTCTCTGAACTTGGAAACAATTGAGACTTAGACAAGGAGATAGGCAGAAGTAAATAAAAATATTACCTGTGTAACAGGAAATGCAAACAAACACATTTTCAAGGTAGATAGAGGCTGAGTTGGAGATGTGGCTTAGGTCTGTTGACCAAGTGATGGGCTAATCTTGACCCACCACAATTCAGCAGACTTACTGACGTAGTTATAAACAGCACTGGACAACCACAGGCCTTCCCCATGGAATGTTGCCCCAACACAAACTAGTGTGTGGAGGAGCAGAGGACATGCAGGAACTTGGCTCCAAAGAGGAGGGAAAAGGGGCTGACTGGAGCATGCCCACAGCCCTCTTCCAAATTCACCAGTCAGCTAAGTCACCCTGAGCTGAGGATGAATGAGGGAGTGGTGAAGACAGGAGCATTTCTCCAATGTGAGTTCCTCCATGTGGAAACATAAAATCAAGGAAAGTGAAGTTCCCCACAACAGCCTCCAGCTGCCTTTACCCATTGGGCTTAACCATTACGTCCATGGTCAACAAGAAGTGAGGCGCCCTCTCAG
>NW_007733370.1:17184-18026 GCF_000696425.1 Galeopterus variegatus | reverse complement strand
CTTTACCCATTGGGCTTAACCATTACGTCCATGGTCAACAAGAAGTGAGGCGCCCTCTCAGGGAGCAGACTAGCAGTCTATTAAAGCAATCCGACACTACTTTTGTGAGCCCGTTCCCCATTCCCAACCACTGTTCCTATGTGGATCCTCCTAGGACCTGTCATGGACATCATAGATTTTGCTCTGAGAAAATTCTGAAATAAATCCAACTTAAATTAATCCCAAGGCCACCAGTTATGATGAGTTGAATTACGTCCTCCTGAAAAGATATGTTGAAGTCTTAATCTCCAGTACCTCAGAATATGACCTTATTTTTAAATAGGATCGTTGCTGATGTAATTAGTTAAGTTAAAATGAAATCATACTGGAGTAGGGTGGGCCCTAATCCAATATGACTGGTGTCTGTATAAGAAGACGCAGAGACACAGGAAGAATGTCATGTAAAGACGGAGGCAGAGATTGGAGCGACGTTTCTACAAGCCGAAGAATACGAAGGATTGACAGCCATTACCAGAAGCTAAGAGACAGGCACAGAACAGATCTTTCCTCAGAGTTCTAAGTAGAAACCAACCCGACTGACACCTTGATTCCAGACATCTAGCCTCCAGATCTCTGAGAGAATAAATTTCTGTTGTTTTAAGCCACCTGGTCTGTGGTACGTTGTTACGGCAACCCTAGAAAACAAATAGACCACCCTATACCCAAGACTGAAAGTTCACTCTATTTCTCACCCCAACTGTGTGCAGAAACATTACCAATGTAGCTCATCAAGCATTAAAGAAATAACACCTCATTAGGCGTTGGTTACACTTCCCGGGAATAATCATTTTAATAACTGCATT
>NW_007733370.1:0-17048 GCF_000696425.1 Galeopterus variegatus | reverse complement strand
TTTTTTTTTTTTTTTTTTTTTTTTCCTTTTTCCCCATTTTCTTGGGCGGGGGTGGAGTGGCAGTGATTTTAAAAGAAAAAAAGTGTAAGGAATAAAATTTTACTTCTGCATTCCAAGACAATTCAACAGGGAAAGAATAGTATCTTCAACAAATGGCACTGGGACAACTGGATATCCACATGCAAAAGAATAAATTTGGACCTCTGCTTAACACCATATGCAAAAATAACTCAAAATGGATCATAGCCTAGATGTAAGAGCTGAAACTATAAAGTTCCTAGAAGAGAACATAATGGTAAATCTTCATGAACTTGAGTTAGGCAATAGTTTCTTATATGTGACACCAAAAACACAAGTAGCAAAAATACATAAATAAGTAAGCTGCATTTCATAAAAATTTAAGATGTTTGTGCATCAAGGACATCATCAAGAAAATAGAACTCACAGAAAGGGAGAAAATATTTGTAAATCATGTAGCTGACAAGGGGCTTGTAAGCACAGTATAGAAAGACCTCTTACAGGGCCGGCCCGGTGGCACACTGGAGAGTGCGCCGCTTGGGAGCGCGGCAGTGCTCCCACCAAGGGTTCGGATCCCATGTGGAGACTGGTTCCCGCTCACTGGCTGAGCGCGGTGCGGGCACAACACCAAGGGTTGCAATCCCATTACCGGTCAGTAAAAAAGACAAAAAGGAAAAAAAAAAGACCTCTTACAAAGACAACCCAATTTTAAAATGGACAAAGAATTTATGTAGCCATTTACCCAAGGAAGATGTACAAATGTCCATAAGCTCATAAAGAGTTGTTAAATGTCATTAGTCACCAGAGAAATGCAAACCAAAACTACAGTGAGATACCACTAGGATGGTTTAAATCAAAAAGACACACAATAACAAGTGTAAGGAGAGTGCAGGGACACTGGAACCCTCACCCATTGTGGCGGGAGTGTAAGATGGTGCAGCCACTT
This sequence comes from Galeopterus variegatus, assembly GCF_000696425.1. Classification (NCBI taxonomy): domain Eukaryota; kingdom Metazoa; phylum Chordata; class Mammalia; order Dermoptera; family Cynocephalidae; genus Galeopterus; species Galeopterus variegatus. The sequence goes on along the minus strand of NW_007733370.1, from coordinate 16,084 downwards.
TGGAAAATACATGACTATATAACAATTTGTACATCAATATTCATGGAAGCATTATTTATGACAGCCAAAAGTTTATTAATTGATAAATGTATGAACAAAATTGGTATATCCATACAGTGGAATATTATTTGGCCATTAAAAGGAATGAAGTACTGTTCTATACTATAATGAGGATGGACCCAAAAACATGATGCTAAGTGAAAGAAGCAAGTCACAAAAGACTGCATGTTATGTGATGTTATTTATGTGAAAGGTTCAGAATAGACAAATTCAAAGACAGAATGTAGATTAATGGTTGCCTGGAGCCGGGGTTAGGTGAGAAAACTAGAATGGGCAGTGACTGCTAATGGGTACAGTGTTCCTTTTTGGAGTGTTGAAAATGTTCAAAAATTAGATTGTGGTAATGGTTGCACAAGTCTGTGAATATACTAAAAACCACTGAACTATGCACTTTAAATGGGTAAACTTTATGGTATGTGAAATATATCTCAGTAAAGCTAAATAAAAAATCTATTTTAAGTATATCTAATCCCACCTATCCCACCCACGGACATGCTACTCTTAAGATTTGCCATATTTATAAACTTTGTTGACCTGTCCTTGCTGAGAAGTTAGGGAATAGTGAAGGGGGACGTCGTAGGAATGTTATGATTAGACTGTAGGAAAGGTATTCTTTCTCATCTGCGTATTATATGGATATCATGTCTAATCTATTTACTGTCCACATTTTTATCAAAGCCTCAGATATTAACATGGGAGACTTATAAATAAAGCCGAGAGCTGGGTCATAATCACTGACTCCCGTCTTTTCACCTACTGTCCAATCAAGCTCCTCCACAGCAAACCCTGAAGCCACTTGTTTTTTCCGCATCCCATTTCTGCTGCTCCAGTTGAAGGCAGCATCACTTCTCACCTACATTGTTACAAGAGCCCCCTAACAGTTTGCTCCACCTACCCTCACCTAGCAGCTTAATCCCTTTCCTGCTTAAAAACCTCCAATATCTCCTCTTATATTTAGACTACAGTTAAAATTCCCTAAAGTGCAATTCACAAGGCCCAGGATGATGGGCTTCAGTTGACCCTTCCAACTCTAGGACTCCCCACATCCCACCCTTTCTACCACCCCACAGTCTGTTCCAACCATACTCATGTCTTTCAGCTTCTGTGCATAACATTCTCTCTTTCTCTCTTCTCTAGGCCCTTGTACTACTGCTTTCTCCAGCTTAAATATTTCTACCTCTACCTCCTACTTTTCACGCCGTTCCCCCCACCAGTCTGTGTCCAGCGTACGCCTTGTGCTTTAGGAGTCCTGTGGAAGTCACTTCCTCCAAAAGTCTTTTCTGACTCCCACGGCCCTATCAAATGCCCTTGCTGAGAACTTCCCAGAACCGCACAATTTCCCCTATGATAAATAACACTCATTGCATAGAATCGGAATTGCCTATTCACTTTCCCCAAACCCCCACAGAGCTAAGTGACTTCAGCCAAGTTACTTAACCTCTCCATGTTTTATTGCCTCACATGAAAAATGGAGATAAAAATAGCATCTACATCATAGCCTTGCTAGGAGGATTACATGAGATAATATTTGTAAATCACTAAGAGTAGTGCCTGGCACATTATAAGTGTAAAGTGTTTATAAAATGTGTTGTGTACACCTCTAGACTATAAGTCCCGAGAGAGATTTTTTAATAATCTTATTCACTGTTATATCCCTATAAATGCTATTGAATGAGTAAGTGCATCCATCAATTAATCAAGCAAATGTACAGATAATTCAAAGCTAACTCATATTTTCAAGATCCAGGAGAGATGGTGGATAATAAATGAAACAAGTTTCCAATGAACGCAAGAGAAGAGAGAAGCAAAAACAAAGAGTTTAAATTAGTGGAGAAATGTTAGGTTATTCAATAAATAAAATTGGGATCATTCATTAACCATCTGGAGAAAAACAAGGTGAAAATCTACTCACAGCATAAACAAAGATAATTCCACATGCAACTAGGAATTGAAAAAGAAAATCTTAAAAGAACCACAAGAATACAAAACTGAGTATTTATCTGATCCTGGGGTAGAGCAGATCTCTGCAAGCATGGCACAGAGCGTAATATTTATTGATGTGAAAAAACATTCTCTGTATTTTGAGAGCTGTATAGATCAGTTGTCAAGAACCCAGCCTCTGGAGGCTTACCGCCTAGGTCCATATTCTACCTATACCACTCATGAAACTTCGAACAGTTTACTTAGCTTCTTTGGGCCTCAGTTTTCTCATCTAGAAAATGGGGATTATTGTTATAATTGCGACTACACAGTGTGTTATGAGGATTAAGTGAGCTAGTATTTGTGTATCACAAATGATATAGGATGATGCCTGATTGAACCTATTTTTATAAAATAGATTATATAAAAATTATGTCAGCTGGTTATATCTCAAAGGTAAGGTTATGTGTTTCTTCCTTTTTACTGAAGTTTTTAATTGTTCTACAATAAGCATGCACTGCTTTTAAAATAAGAAAAAAAAACCAAAAGTTATTTTTAACTTAAAATTATTTTAAAGTCTTATTGTAGAATATTTGTGGTCATACAAAAAGTATTCATGATTTGTTGTCAGAGGGAAAAAGAGATTTCTAAAATAGCTTATGCAGAATAATTTCAATTGTGTAAAAAATGCTTATTTAATATAAAGATATACACAGTCATGCATAGAGAAAGCAAAGAATTTACAATGTCAGCAGTGATTATCTCTTCATGTTCGAGTTACACGTGATTTTTATTTTCTCCTTTGGGTTTTCTTATATTTCCTAAATTTTTCAATATGGATATGATTACTTACGAAGCCAGAAAAAAAAATTGTGATTTTTTTTTTTTTTTCTTAAGAGGCAGCATGGACCTTGGACAGGGTAAAAGATAGGTTTTCATTTGAAACAGAGGGGAAGAAAGGAAGGTACAGATTTAAAGATGGAAGAGAAGGAAGCAAGAGAGTCACACCTGATGGTCTATATTTTCTCTGAAATAGAAGGTGAGATACAGAGAATGGTTTAAGTTTTGAAATAACTGGCTAATTATAGATAGGTTTTAAAAAATTGTGAGCAGGGATGAAGGACCTACTGTGTTGTGAAACCTGACCTACTAGTGTGAGCTGTGAGCCTTTTGTCTCCGAGTGCTCAGAAGTATACACCTAGGAAATGGATTCATCTAAGGCTTATGAGAGGTTATGTATTCGCCCATTTCTGTTGCTTATAACAAAATATCTGGAATGGGTGATTTATAAAGAAAAAGAAAATGTATTGCTTACGGTTTCTGAGGCTGGAAAGTCCAAAGTCCATCTGATGGTGGTGACAGTGACGCAGGGGTCTCACATTGCAAGATGGTGGAAGCAGAAAGAAAAGACAGACTCTTCTCTCTTCTTTTAAAGCCCTCAGAAACATGCCCCAAGACCACCATTATTAATCCATTCACTACACCACGGTCCTACAATCCAATCACCTCTTCAAGGCTCCACCTTTTAATTACCATAATAGGATTTCCCACCCTCTTCACAGTCACAGTGGGGGCCAAGTTTCTAATACATGAAACTTGGGGGACACAATTTAATCCACAGTAGGTTACAAAGGAAATCTACCATGCATAGCAGAAGATCTGGCAGCTTATATGTTAAAACATTAACAGTGGTTATTTCTGGCTCTTGAGACTATGGTTGGATTTTTAACTTCCTTCTTTAATATTACTTGCCGTTTATACAAGACAAGAATTATTTAGTAAGTAATTTTTTTGGCCAAAAAAAAGAAATTATTAAAAATGCAAACAATGCAAGCAAATATATAGATGTAAACTCTTCCCCCAAAACATATCATCCAGAGATAACCACTTATTCACATTTTGGCCAATGTCCTTTTCTCTAAGCACGTATGTCATTACCTTTCTACAAATCAAAGTATAGATGGCCACCACTCTTAATGTTGTTTTACTACTTGCTCACGTCTATATATAATAGACTAGGAAGAACTCCCTTAAGTTCTCCACATCCACCAAATTGTCTAAGAATCTCAAAGACTTTCTCATTCTAAAGGGCATAAATTTTATTATCAATGCCAGGAATCCTGGAAATTGGAAAATGTCATTGATCCAGGATATGTTGTTCATTTCATTACCACAGGAAGTCACTGTGGAAGACTGGCCTGCACAGTTCAGCAGGTGCCACTCCTCTGGTCAGTGAGCAGTCACTGTTCACGCAGTCCTTGCCCGCCCTGCTCTGTTCCTGAGCCTGGGCTCCACAGTTAGCGTTCTCCCTTGCCTAGTCAACACTCTGCCCAGAATGACGATTGTGTTTAAATCTGAGGACACTGACTAGTGATAAGAGAAAATATTCCTGAATAAGGAAGCCACTTGCAGAGTTCAAACCAGGCCTCCTCTGTGTATTTTCAGCTGCTTGTGTTGAATCCACATTACCAATCTCTCCTCAAGGTAATTTTATTTTCAGACTCTGCATTAGTGTGCTCTGGCTACCATAACAAAATAGCATAGACTGGGTGGCTTAAGCAACATAAGTTTATTTCCTTATGGTTCTTGAGGCTGGAAGTCCAAGATCAAGGTTCTGGCTGTAGGAGGAAAAAAAAAAAAAAAAAAGAATCTTTCTTTCCCATCTTAGGTTCACAGCTGAGGTCCCTGTAACAAAAGACAGACTAACAACAGAAAAGCACACAAAGTTATTTAAAATAAGTTTTAGCCTCCAGAAATGAAGACCTAAAGAGAGAGAAAGTTGTATATTTTAATGCTTAGATTTTATGAAGAGTTGTGCAGATGTATGATTGGACAAAGGGGTATGATCAAATGGTCATTAACTGGGGGGAACCTAGCAAGGACTGTTTGTCCAAATTCTTCTCTGTGTCCTTGTGTCTTCAGAAATAAGAACATACCTTTCCTCCAGGTATAGGGAGGGTACTTCTCAAATGAGAGTCCAATAACCTGCTTCAGGGAGAAGGATGTGGGAAAGATAAGAGTGAACTTCCTGCTTCTGCTGTTTACTCAAGTGCCAAGGTGCCGTATTTTGGGGTAGCGTGTCCTGAACCCCATCACAGCTGATTCAGTTTCTGGCGAGAGTTCAGTTCCTGGCATGCAGATAGCTGCCTTCTCGCTATGTCCTCACATGGTCTTTCCTCTGCGTATGCACTTGCAAAGACAGAGGGCTCTCTGGTGTCTCTTCTTACAAGGACACTCATTCCATTGAAACAGGGCCCCACCCTTATGACCTCATTTTAGCCTTTATTGTTTTCTTACTCTAAATACAGCCACACTGGGGATTAGGCTTCCACATATGAATTTTGGGGGAACCCTTACAGTCAGTCTATGATAGGGTCTCACTGAGCTTCCCCACTACTTCTATACCCAGTACTTTCCCCTACTGAGCTGTCACATCAACTCTACGGCTATTGCTTATTTGCACATGTACATGTCCTCCTTTCTAGATTAAAAAAAAAAAAAACTTTCATAAAGCAGGTGACATACCTTATTTATCTCTGTCCAGTGGTATGCTGGAGCCAGCACATGCCTGCTTATGAGAGCCAATTGTTAAAGTTTCAGAAATGTCATGAGCTATAAACAGCCATGATTTAAAATTAAATTATATAGGTGTGTAATTACATAAATGATACTTAAAACAATGTTAATAAATACTCATAACTCATGACTTCCTAATTACAACATTTTATTACTATCTGTAACCTGGAGGTGATTTACATCTGTTGCATCTGTTTGGTGGAAAGACTATATAATGGTGTGCTACCGTGCATCTCTTTCCAACTTTGTGTTCAGTGATGTGGTGTTAGTAACCATGATGGGAGCGTTTGCACTGTGAAAATCAATTTAGACTGCAGATCATCTCTCCCACCCAAGAGCTAGTTATTTAGTCTCTACCAGCATACCACTCACAGTCTGTACCCCAGTAGCTAGCATGACAGGGTACTCAATAAATGTCGGATGGATGGATGGATGGATGGACGGATGATGGGAAAGAATAATAGAGGAGGAGAGAGCAATAGAGAGTTGGAGACAGGAATAACAGTCACAGGAGAATGTTGGCTAGGTGGGGCATTTAATCTACCTTTACCTTGCAGCCTGCCCAGCCAACAACCTCAATTGTTCTATTTCCTTCTTTTGTGTGTTTCTCATGTTGTGTTCCCCCACATTGTGCAAAAGAATGCAATTTAGTGCAGAAAATGTGGTCTTCCTATTTCTGAATTTTATGTTGCTTCACCACATTTCAAAAGAGGTGTAAATTTTACATTCCAGTTCATTCCACTGGAGACAACGGTGTAGCAATGCCCACTGAAGAACACAGGAAGCCCACATTTACCATTCACTATATATATTTACGACCCGATCTGGCGGAAGGTAAGCAGGGGTGGAGTCCTTTTGTGGCAAGATAGTCTTTACCACAAGTTCCGTTCCCATATGCCCTCCTAATCCAGAGAGTATAAAGAAAGGGGAACTAAATATTACTACTAAAGCTGATCATTCTGTGTATTAGGGACCAGTGAAAATCCTACCTAGTAAATACCAGAAGCAAGGTCTGGGCTTTTTCTTTTTTTTTTTTTTTTAACCTACCAATATCTACCATGATATTTCCCTTGTATCAGTTTTTGATGTTTCTATTAAATGTCTTTTAAACAGTTTCCTTTTATACAGTTTTCTTTTTGCATAAAAACAGGGGAAGAACTAGGAAAAAGAACTATAGCAGCAGAAGCCTAAGGCAAAGAAACTGGAAAGAAAGTAGTGGAGAAACATTTATTATTGTTATAAACACGCTTGCTTTGGAATTCTTTATTAGCAGCTTACAAAGGGATCCTTTTATGGAAGTCTTAGCTTTGTCAATAAAATCTGAAGACCCCTATTCCCTTAGTTGGCAGACAACACCATGTAAAAATACCTTTTTAACTGCAAAACTCATGGATTAGCTGATTAATTTATATGAGAAAATGTGTATTTGTCCCTCTCTCAGCACTTGAGAAGACAACACAAGTTCTTCCAAAGATGACAACCACAATCAGGCGCTGTGTGATGATGGTTCTTCCTCCCCATATTGGGAGGTGAGACAAAGTTCACTGTAGGGCAAAGGAGTGTTCCCAGCTATCTCGTCACCTGGGACCTGGTGACCACCCACTGCTCTCCTGAGTGCTATTTCACCACTTCTATGTTGATGTAAACCTCCTAAAGTCTCTGATCACTGATGCCTAGAGAATTGCTAGGAATCAATTACTCATCATTTTAAAAATGTCTGTGGAACAGTGATTCCCAAGCCTCATGCAAAGGTCTTTGCCTTCTAGGATCTCGCAGACTAGCAGAGTAGACTGGTTAAAAAACTCATCAAAAAAAGACCATTAGATCTTATAGCTGCAAGTCTAATGACTGGACTGTGTTCTGTGAAACTGCAGAGGTCAGGATGGAAAGCAAGCCATTTGAGAAACCAGAACTAACACAGCAAACCCTATGCACCCAAACCCACCCACTTTGCCCGTGAGATATCTGCACTGTGGGGCTTTTTCACATGAATATATTTTCCTCTCATTTGGATGGAGCAGTTCAGTCATCCCTGTAAAAGCTCCCCTGGCATGGATTTCCGCAATTTTGACTCTGGCTCTTTGAAAGGATTTTGGCTTGTTCCAGCGACCCTGCAGAGGTACACGTGTCCTACTGCCTATTCACCTAGTTTTTGTTCTTGGTCACCCTGTTGGTAAAGTGAGGACAGACACACTGAACTCCCTTCTTATCTCATACAGAACTCAGAAAAACAAGCAACACACACTCCTCTCCCTTAGGGAAAATGTGTCTTTATTGCTATTAATATTGTCATCATAACGTAAACCGTAAGATCCCAGGAGTGTGCAGGAGCAAATGCAGGACCCAAATTTTCCTGAGGGTAAATGTAGGATTATTGGAGAGGAGATGAGGGAGGAAGAAAAGAGAAAGAATTTTGCGTTTAAGACAGCCATTGCCAACTTTCTACCCTCATAGAGTGATCTGGTCCCAACAAGAACTTAGGATTATTATTATCGGATAATATCTGTATTCAATAATAGCACATTATGATGGAATAAAGTTTTTATTAGATACAATCCAATGAAAGAAACAGTATAAGGTGCCATTCCAAGAATATTTGCTACTCAGCAACCTGCTTCATACTGACCCCAGGACTTTTATACCAGTCTATAAGTAACAACAACCAAACCACGTGGGTGCAACAGGCAGCTGGTTGTATTTGCAAAGTTTTTGACATCAGGCCATGTGTAGGTTAAGCAGTGAACACAGATAGGGAGTAGAACTGCCCCTGCCTCTCCACCTCACCCACACACAATACTTGACACCTCCCCTTTTTGGTATGTTGTTAAAACATTGGACGACGTTTTATAAGAAAATAATTCACCCAGTATTCTAACATTTCTCTCCAGTTGCCACCCCTTCCAGGGTGTGGGCTCTGCACCCCAGAGGCTTTCCTGAGGGAAAGGAGCTGGGCCCTCCTGAGCTCTTAAAAACCAGCTTCAGATCTCTGGGGAGGTCTCTCCTTTAGCTCAGGGTGGTCAGTGAACCCCCTGCCCCAGGATATTAGAAGATGGGAAGTTGATATTTACACTGCTTTTGGCGTCTGCCAAGTCCTCCTTGGAGGAAGCACACCGACTCGACTTTACCCACCACTGCCTCCTTTTCTCCAAGTTTATGTCTTTCCCGCAGAACTGAGAGCCCCCAGAAAGCTGGCCCAACCTATTTCACAAAACCCGACCCTAAGGGTATCTTGAAAAGCACTGAGACCCTCACCTGCAGAGCCTGCGAGAAGAATCTCACACCTCCCATAGCCCCTACTGCTGAACTTGCAGGGATTGGGGTCTATAACCCTTGGGTACTTCAGCCTGATGGGAGAAGTCTCCAAAATCTGCAGACAAAATGGCTTTTAAAACCTTCAACCTCATGATAGTTTCATGAGGTTTGGGTTTTGTTTCCTGCTTCTTGTTTTGGAGGGCTGGCTGCTTTCTGCTGCCCTCCCACTTGAAGCTTACGGGGCTTTTTTTCTTCTTGCTGCCTTCCCCTGCTCAGGCCCCAGAGCGGCTACACCCTTGTTTATAAGTTTTGGTTCACGGTGCTCAGCTCTGTTTGTGGTCTCAGAAAGGATGGGTGGTACCTTTCAATCTGTTATCACACCACGTATGGTTTACGAAAAGAAAAAAGGTCTTGTTTTGAAGAGGTAAGCAGGAGAGACTGACATGGATATGCAGAGATGAACCGTAGGTTGTTTTTTTTTTTTTACATTTTGCAGCTAAAGAGAAATCACAGAACAGGGACAAGAGGGAGCTCAATGGGAGAAGAAAGGAAGCCAGTGCTGGTGCCTTCAAAGAAAGAAGCAGTCACAACGAGGTTTCTCTGTGGGCAACCTGAGCTCACGTTTAAGGAAAAACATCTTTTGAAATATGCAGAGTGATTAATAAGTACGAAGTCCCATGTGCAATCAGCTGAGAGGGACAGAGGGGACAGAGAGGAAGAGGAAGCTGAGCTCATCTTCTAATAAGAAGTAGCTTAGATGTTTTCTCCAGGGTCAAGTACTGCGTTTCGAATGGAGGCAGCGCCTTCTTTTTTCCTCTTTCTTTCCTTTCTTTCTCCTTCCTTCTCTTTTTTACTCCTCCTCCTCCCCCTCCTTCCTTTTTCCTTCCTGAGCTAGCTTTTTCCTTTAGTTAGAGGGAAGAGAGAAAAGGGAGCTCCCCTTTTCACTAAAGTTCGAGGCTGTCGATTACCCGTGAGGAATCAGGGAAGCGTTTGGACCGTCCTCCATCCCCACCAGCGTGGTGGTGTCTTCTGGCCACGTTGTTTTCAGGGAGGGAAGCAGCGTTTGCTGCTCCAGCTCTTGGAGGTCCAAGCTGTGGATGACTGTCAAGCTAATGATGGGTTGGGGATATTGGGAAGCCAGAGACAGGGGAACAAGGTCCCCTTAGTGCCGCCTGGGCAGGACGGTTCCATAATTCAGCACCCCGGACACATTGTCTTCTTCTCTTTTACTCTGGAGTTTTGTTTTTGCTGTTCCGTTCTTTATTAGGATTTATATTTCAAAACAAAACATTAAAGGAGGAAGGAGGCTTCAGGGTTGAGCCTGCCAGTGCACAAAGGAGAAGTGGTGATTCCTTTGTCTATAATTCTCCATTTCCTCCATCCAAATTGAACCAAATGCATTTAGGTCTTTCTGGATGCCCGACAAAGCAGGTTTGGAGCTTGTGTGAGGTGAGCCAAGAGCCTGGGGATGAGAGTGTGAGTGTGTTCGTGGGTATCCAGGGCCCACCTCTGCCCTGCAGCATTGATAAGCACGGGAGCCATATTTCCCGATATTTCAGATCAAGCAGTGTCTGTGGATAGCCTCCCACAGAACCTTTAAAAAAACAGATGCAATCTGGAAGTATTTTTCTTCCAAAAGAAAAACATTCTGCCTTTTTCCCTCATGCTCGCTGGCTTTTCCTCCCTTCCTTCCTTCTTTTCTTCTTTCTTCCTTCCTTCTTCCTTTTTTCTTTCTTTTTTTCTTTTGCATGGTTTTTAAAATGTCTTTCTCCAAATTACTTTTCTGTCCTCTGTATAGTCAGAGGTCACCGAGACACATATATTGAAGAGAAGCTACACTGGGAAGAGTTTTCAAAAATATTTGGCCAAAATCAGAACATAACGAGTCCCAAATTCCAAATCCTTGTCTCATTGCCTCCCCAAGGAGAAAAAGTTCTGAAGCTAAGAAGAAACAGGTCAGGAGACAAATGGTTCACAACCCCGAAAGCTAGTACGTATGGGTCACAACCCCAAAAGCTAGTATGGGCGAAGGGATGGAGCTACCAGGCCTAGCTGCTGCAGTGCCCACACCCCATCCACCTCTGGTTTCCTTAGGCTCACCAGGGTCCTTGATCACAGTCCTGGGCCTACGGGGCCTGCTGTGGTCCTACTCTGCTCCATATGAGATCTGCACCAGTCGTCTTTGGCTGTCTAGTTTTTAGAACCCAAAATAAATTTTGAAAAACTATGTCCCTCAAGTGTCTAAAATTTTTTATAATAAGTTTTGAAAGTTACAAAGGATGCAATTTATGGGGTTATAATATATTAATCTCACCATTGTCCATATAAAAATATACATGAACATGCTCTTTGGGATTTGGGAATTTACATGATTTCATTTGCTTGTTGAATTTATATTTCTATTCTATTTGCCCCACAGAATCTTATCCTAACTGTTAAACCAACTCCTCAGATAAATTAACGAAGTTTTATTTTAAACTTGTCACAGAGAAAGATTCCTGAAGGAGTCACTGTAAATATTCTCTATTGATAGAGATTTGATTGGCGGGGGGGGGGGGGGAGAACATTAAGATACTAGACCTCTTTCTTTAAAGAATTTCTAGTTTAAGATCATTAGGCTCAGTATAAAACCAAAAGTTAGGCAGGTAGGATAAATCAGTATTCCAGAAGGGTTCTAATCTCATCAAAACCTATTGGAAAATTGATAGAAATTTTTTAGGAATGCTAGGTAACATTTTATTAGGAATGCTAGATAAGTCCCAGACGGCAGTGCTGATGCCATCACAGCAACAAGTTCTATTTCACCATGATGTTCCCTTCTCATAATGAAATGTATTTTTTTTTTTGTCTTTTGTCTTTTTTCCGTGTCCGGCAACGGATCGCAACCCTCAGTGTTGCCCCCGTACTGGACCGGGGACCGGCAACGGGACCGCAACCCTCGGTGCTGGTGTCCGGCAACGGATCGCAACCCTCAGTGTTGCCCCCGTACTGGACCGGGGACCGGCAACGGGACCGCAACCCTCGGTGCTGGTGTCCGGCAACGGATCGCAACCCTCAGTGTTGCCCCCGTACTGGACCGGGGACCGGCAACGGGACCGCAACCCTCGGTGCTGCTCCCGCGCCTCGCTCAGCCAGTGAGCGGGAACCAGTCTGCATGTGGGATCCGAACCCTCGGGCGGGAGCGCCGCCGTGCTTCCCAAGCGGCACACTATCCAGCGCGCCACCGGGCCGGCCCATGAAATGTATTTTTATACTTGGAATTCTTTTTTGAGTATTCTATCATATTTCTCTGTAAGAAAAAAACAGTGTGTATATATTTTTTTAAATTTTTCTTGTGACTATATGGTTTTAAATATTAAAATATTTGTCCAGATAGAGTTACCATTACAATTATTATTGACACACAGTTCATCAAGACAATATAAATATATTACACATTTTAATAAACAATTACCATCTTCAAGCCTGAAACCAAAACTGTCTTGGAATTGTTTCTCTTAATGAGATGGATGGGGTTGACTTTCTTTCAATTAGTTCATTTATCCATGGATGAATACTACTTTTTTGCTATAGTGAGACAAGATTAGTTATTTTTTTTTATATTTTATTTCTATAGGAATAAGCACTAAAAAGCCAAGTTCACAGAAATAAATCAATAAGAATAAAGGGAATTTTGTTATAGTATTATCACCCAATTCTTTGTGTTAAATGGATACTTCCTAGTGTACAATTTTAATTTCCTTTTCACTTCTTTTACTATATTTTAAATTTATTTTTTTAGTGATTTCCCTGGAGATTACAATTCACTTCTTAATTTATAAAAATCTGGTTTGAATTAACACCCTTAATTTCAATAGTATATAAAAATGTTGATCCTCTAAAGCACCACCCATTCCCCTCAATTTTGCTATTATCATCATACAAATTACATCTTTACATACTGTATGCCCATCAACACAGGCCTATAATTATTGTTCTATGCAGTTGTCTTTTAAATAAAATGAGGGATTACAAACAAAAAATACATTTATACTGTCTTTTGTGATACCTATGCAGCTACTTCAACCAGTGTTCTTTATTTGTCTTATGGCTTTGAGTTACTGTCTAGTGTCCTTTCATTTCAACCTAAAGGACTCTCTTTAGCATTTTTTACAAGGTCTACTGGTAATGAACTTCCTCAGCTTTTGTATATCTAGAAATGTATTTATTTCTCCTTTATTCTTGAAGGATAATTTTGCTGGATATAGAATTCCTGGTTGACAATTTTTTCTTTTAGGACTTTAAATATGTCTTTATGGTGTCTAATGAGAAATCACCTGTTGGTCTTATCGAGGATCCCTTGTATGTGATGAGTCACTTCTCTCTTGATGTTTTAAGATCTTCTCTTTACTTTTGACTTTGATAGTTGATTATGAAGTGTCTTGGTGTGGATTTCTTTGAGTTTATCCTACTTGGAGTTCTTTGAGCTTCTTGGAAGTACAAATTAATGTTTTTCATCAAATCTGGGAAGTTTTCAGCCATTATTTCTTCAAATATTCTTTCTGTCACTTTTTCTCTCTTTCTGAAACTCCTATTATATATATATTGGTATGCTTGGTAGTATCCCACAGTTCTCTGAAGCTCTGTTCATTTTTCTTGATTCTTTTTTCCTTCTGTTCCTCAGGGAGAACAACCTCAGTTGACCTCTCTTAAGTTTGCTGATTCTTTTTTTCTGCCAGCTCAGATCTACAGTTGAACCTCTCTAGTGGATTTTTTATTTCAGTTATACTTTTCATCTCTGGAATTTCTACTTGGTTCTTCTTTTTATAATTTCTTTTTTGTTGTTATTGTTGATATTCTTCCTTCAATTCTTTCAAAACAAATAATTGGAAAGCCTGTGATTTGCCAAAGGATTAGTTACCAGTCATTTAATGTCATTCACTTTTTAAATAACAATGTGTCATATTGTCCTTTGGTTTGGCACCCAGGGATTTATGCACCACAGAGCAATCTCCCATCATAAGATTTAGAATGAGTGAGATATATGCCTCTCTTTAAAAGTTGAGAAAGTTGTACCCTCTCATCTGTCCTTCTTTCTGTGGAAAGAAATATCCTCTTGGATCTGAGGTCACAGACTGGGAAGGAAGGTTGTAACTCTCTCCACACTTTCTCCTTTAATCTCTCACAAACATGGAGTACTATTTCCTTCTACCTTCTCAAAGTTTATTTCCCTCTGTATCTTCTCTCCACCACTTCTCTCACTGTCTATAACTCCCATATCAAGAAAGGTACCTTGAGGTTACAAAAAGATAGGAGGGCAGACTACCCAATGATTCCTGGTAACCATTGTAAAGCTGACTGTTGGGCCACAGGGAAGGATTCCCATTTCAGTTAATGTCTCCAAAACCCTGGGAGGTAAACTTTATTATCAGTGACAGTCACAGGATATCTTTACTGGAGTGACTCTGGGATTGCACAGGATATCTTTACTGGAGTAACTTTGGGATTGCATTCTGGTTGAGACAGAGGGTACAGGCCAGAGAGCAGCTCTTAAAGTTGTATTTATTTAACTAGCACGATGTATTTTTAATTTATTAGTTGTATTTTTAATTGAGCGCAACTTGAGGGGCGAGTCAACGATTGCTCAGCCACTGACTATTGTTCCATTTTGCAGATTCAGAGTCAGATTCAATAACTTCAGCCAAAGAGATGAGTAGTAGCAAAGCCAGGATTGAAACTCAGTCCCGTCATATCCAAAAACCAGTGTCTTTTTATTCCATTTTTTTTTAAAGTTGCTATTGCACACTAACCATTCCCAGCCATTGTACCCTTAGCCCATGACTATAACTTTGCCAACCATATCCAATGTGAGTCTCACCATATGGATTGATTTTTTGCTGGGCTCTTCTCTCTCCTTCCTGAGGGGAAAACATGGATTTGTTCAGTGGGAAATTACCCTTATTATCTTTAGTCCTGTTGAAGAAAACCATCCTGGGCTTTGGTCAGCTCGTCCTGCAGGTTTCCCCAGTACCTCACTGAGTGGCCCTGAGTGTGGCTCCTGCAGCCTAAAGATGCCCCTAAATCTAGGGGAGGTGGGCAGGAAGACTTCTTTTAGTCCTGTTGAAGAAAACCATCCTGGGCTTTGGTCAGCTCGTCCTGCAGGTTTCCCCAGCACCTCAGTGAGTGGCCCTGAGTGTGGCTCCTGCAGCCTAAAGATGCCCCTAAATCTAGGGGAGGTGGGCAGGAAGACTTCTAAAGGCTCTGGTAGGGTTGTCATCCCATGGGGTTGGTTCCTCCTCTTTGCAACATGAAAATAGGAACACTGAAAATTGTGTTCCTTTAGTCACAGCTGTTTGGATGTAGCATTTTGCAGTTAGGCACATTTTATGTGCATCTTTACTGGCAAAGTTGACCAAAGATAAGATTATTTCTGGCTCTGTGGTTTTTCTTTACCTTCTTTTTCTTTCTTGATTCCAACCACTCCTCACAGTTTCAATTCCTCTCTCCCTCTTTGGTGTCCTATCTGTTTCTGGACATTTTTACCCCTAATTGTTTCAGATTATTTTCTCTCTTCAAAGTTTGTGTATCCGAAAATTAAGTATTTTAAAACACTTTCTCGGGGGAGTGGGAAATTCTCCAGAAGTGCAGAGAGAAGATTGTGAAACTTTTCTTCTGCTGGAAACTAAAGCCCACGTTGGATGGTGACATTTTCTTACCAGCGTGGCTTCCTCCTCGAAGCACTTCACAGATGGCATTTTTTTTTCAAAGCAGCAAACTCTGCAGAAGTGTTTAAAATTGATAAATAAATCAATGATTATTATAACCTAAATTCTCATACCACAAAATAATAATACTGTGTTGATTGTCATGTGTTCAATACAACACATATACAGTTGCTTATACACTTACTTAAAGGTTTTCCACATTACCTGAAATATAGTAGGTACTCATTATTACTTTTCAAATGGATAAATAAACACAGGAACGGGTGAGTAACATTCCTCAAAGCAAGGGCCAGGCCTTAATGTCTTTGTAATTTGCAGACCTAGTATGGCACAAAGTGGACGCCAACTGTTTAGAGTATAAAAGCTTTGCCATGTTCCTGTGCTTATGACTTTGATGAAGTTCTGTTGCTAAACTTAGTTCAGGTTGTCACAAATCAACCTTTGATCAAATAGCTGGTTCATAGTTACCTTTGATCTCTTCCTCAAATCCAATTATTGGAGGACTGAAAAGCAAGGTCCTTTGGTTCCAGACTCACTCCTCACTTCTTAGTCAAAACTACTCTCTGAAACCT
>NW_007733369.1:100216-112431 GCF_000696425.1 Galeopterus variegatus | reverse complement strand
TCTGGCAAGAAAGGGTCAGAAAGATATTTTGGTTGTCTTAAGGAGAATAAATCTTTGAATCAGTGGAAATTCCCCCTTCTCTGACCCCATGAAAAATTCTGGGATTCCTGGAGACACCGAGAAAGGTGATAGGTAGTTGTTTCCCACAAAAGAGGGCATGAGCAGACATATTGGGACCAGGGTCTGAAAGGAGAAACCAGTGACATCGTGGGAGGAGACTTGAGGAAGAGGAGATGCCCGGGTCCATGCATCTAGAGGTGGCGCTGCTCTCTAGGGCTGGCTTGCAGTCCAGAACGTGGGGGAGAACGGGAACAGAGAGGGACTACTGTGAAGATGGGCATTCTCCCAGTACCCATGGCAGGAGCTGGGGCACAGGACCCCATCTGCCACCATGTTCCCCAACCTGCTTGGGCTCTGCTCCCAGAGCTCTCTCAGGGATCCCTGCAGACAGTGATACCCACTAACTCAGTCCTATGGAGGGAAGCTGAAGCATGAAAGTGTCCCCTGGGGACATGTGGTGAGTCAGAAAGGCTGCACATCTCAGGTCAGGTTTTCTGACCCTGAAGGATATTAGTCATTGGGATAAAGACCAAGTGGGCTTTTCTTAGGGACCTTTGAAATAGGAAAATCTCATCCACTTGGGGTGGATTTTGGATTTTGTGTGGTCTTGCTTGGTGGGAAATGGGGAAGTGGGGATAGGGGAGGAAGGGCAGTTAGGGGTAACAACTTCTCACTCTGGGATTATCTGTTTACTCTTCGGCTGAAATCCGGATGGGTCCAGTTGTTCCTGCTTTTCCTGGTTTGCTAGAACGCCCCCAGGGCACATTAGAAAAATATACAGAAATCAGGTGCCTTGTTCTTTATGTTTGCTTTCATAAAAATTAATTACAGGAAAAATGTATGCCGTGACATACTCCTATCCCACTGAGAGAGACATCTCTGCAGCATTTTCTCTTGTGAAGAGAACTCAATAGTTTTCCTCTGTGCCATAAAATGGTATTATAGTCATGCTGGATCATGGCTTCCTGCTCAAGAAGATGCCAGAAATGCTGAGCAAGGGCCATGGTCAGGAGAGGCTTGTGACTACCTTATTTAATTTACAACTTTAAAGACAATAAAACCTGCATAGCAAAAATACAAAGAAATTTGCATCTGTATTTTTAAACAAAGGGAAAGACTACATGAAAACCTGTAGACAAATGTTCATAGCAGCTCTATTTGTAATAATCAAAGACTGGAAACAAATCAGATGTTTCTCAATTGGTGAATGGTTAAATAAACTATGGCACATCCATCACATGGAATATTACTCAGCAATAAAAAGGAATGAATTATCAACATACAGAACAACTTGGATGAATCTGAAGGGAAATATACTGAGTGAAAAAAATCAATCCAAAAGGTTACACATTGTATAATTCCATTTATATAACCTTCTTAAAATAGCAAATCACAGAGATTAGGAATAGCCAGGGTTAGGGATGGGAGTGTGGGGTGGGAGTGAGGAGGATGTAGTTATAAAAGGGTAACATGAGGGATCGTTGTAGTAATGGAACTGTTCTGTATCTTGACGAGAGTGGATACACCAACCTGCACGTATGATAAAGTTGCGTAAAATTGAACACACACACACACACACACACACACACGTACATGTGAAAAATGGGGAAAGCTGAGTAAAATCAGTGGATGGTATCAATTTCATTTTCCTGACTCTGATTTTGTACTATAATTCTACAATATAGTGCAATTAGCAAAACTGGGTAAAGACTACACAGGATCTTTTTATATTATTTTTCACAACTGCAACTGAATCTGCAATGGTCTCAAAACAAAAAGTTTAATTTGAAAGGAAATAATTAAAAAAAGGTTTGTGAGCTTTCTTAAGCCTGTGACTTGCCTCACAT
The DNA here is from genome assembly GCF_000696425.1 of Galeopterus variegatus. Lineage (NCBI taxonomy): Eukaryota > Metazoa > Chordata > Mammalia > Dermoptera > Cynocephalidae > Galeopterus > Galeopterus variegatus. The sequence goes on along the minus strand of NW_007733369.1, from coordinate 110,524 downwards.
TTATCATGTTTATTACCTCCTTTTACCCAGATTCCCCCCAGGGATTGAGGGTAAAGCCCTTGAGTGAATGGGCTCAGTATCCCTGTCTCTGGGGGCAGAAAGGAAGGCAGGGCCTGAAGAGATTGGGTCAGGCCAGGGAAAAGAGGGAGGATGGTTGGGTAGGAAGAAGACCAAGAGAAAAGGTGAGCAGGGGAGTCCTGGGGCCTCAGCAGGGGGACAGGGGAAGCATGGTCAGGTGGGCAGAAACGTGACCTGGCCTCTGGGGTTCCCTGACACAAATGGGAGGTAAGTGCTGGGGAGGTTCTGAGGACAGAAAATTACTCCTGGCTGGAGGGATCAAGGTTGGCTCCATGCAGGAAGTTGAATGTCATTTGAGCCCCAAAAGACAGTCCAGAATAGGGCACATGAAGTTTAAAGGGAGAGAGTAAGGGTAAAAACACAGGACAGGAAGGAATGGGGTGAAGACGTGAAACCCCATTCTTGGTCGAGCAAGAAGGGAAGGAGTGAGTGTAAAGGCGGAGAGGTAGGTAGGGGCCAAATCACGGTAGCTAAGGAGATCGGGCAATGGGGAGAGGGGTCATTGGGGCTTTGTGAGGGTGCAGAGCTGTGTTTAGGGAGATCGATCTGGCAGCAGTGTGGAGAGAGTGTCGGCGGATGGGGAGAGATGGCGAGAGGAAGAGAAATCAGAAAGCCATTGCTGTAATAAGGAGAGAGAGAGAGGTAATGGGGTCCGTATTAGTCAGGATTAATTTCCTCTGCCTGTACTCGTAACTTTCACAAGTTAAATTTATTTCTCTCTGATGTGAAAGCAGTTAAGAACTGAGGTGTAGGCTCTGTAGAGTTATCAGGGATCTAGTCATCTTCTAGCTCTCTGCTCCACTATCCCTGGGGTGCTGCCTTGTTCTAAAGATCATTTCAGCAGTCAAATGGAAGAAGTGTGCAAAAAAACATGGTTTTAGAGTGAAACTTCCCAGAAGTCCCACAAAATGTTTGCTTACTTCCCATTGGCCAGAATTTGGTCACATGGCCACACCTAATTGGAGAGGAGTCTGAGAAGTGTTGTCTTTTGGCTGGGTGGCTATGTGCCTGGCTAAAATGGGGGTTCGTTTACTAAGGAGAAAAGGGACAAGAGATATTGGGGAAGGCAGTTGGTAGATTCTGCTTTAGAGTCTGGATTCAACTAGTGGCAAAAAGAATGGAGACGAGGGGGAGAATATATGAGACACCCCGGGACATAATGACGGGGCTTGACAACTGATCAGAAATGGGGTGAAAATAAGAGAGATTTGGAGCCTGGGCAAAGTGGAGTGGTGGAAAGGATGGTTAACGTGTGCTGGGCGCTGTGCTGCATGAGTTCACTCACATTTCATATTGTTTCCTTATAACAACCCTGAGATAGCTCCTACTGTTATTATCTCTGTTTTGCAGATGAATAAAACGGGGCCTGGGGAGGGTAAGTTGCTTGCCCAAAGTGACACAGTCAGTAGCAGAACCAGAACTGAACCCAGGCAGCTGGTTCCAGGAATTGTGCCCTGAACCACTGCTGTGGACTAAGTATTTGTGTCCCCTCAAGATTAATATGTTGAAACTTAATCCCTATTGTGATGTTACTTGGAGGTGAAGCTTTTGGGAGGCGACTAGGTCCTCTCATGAGTGGGATTAGTGCCCTTATAAAAGAGACCTAAGAGATCTCTCTTATCCTTCCTGCTATGTGAAGCCACAGTGAGAGGACAACCATCTGTGAACCAGGAAGGGAGCTTCACCAGACACTGGAGATACTGGTGCCTGGGTCTTAGACTTCCCAGCCTCCAGAACTTTGAGAAACAAATGTTTGAGCCCCCCCAATCTACGAAATGTTAGTTATAGAAGCTTGAAGGTACTAAGACAACCACTCTACTTGTGGTAGCACCATGAATAGAGAGGAAACTCAGGAATACCTAGATCTGTGTGTTCATACCGCTTCTGCTCTCCACATTATTCTCCCTTTCCCTTGATTATATTCAAGTTCTGTAGTGCTCAGTGGTAGATGATAAAGAAAACTTGTTGAGTTGATGTTTTCACATAGGCTTGGAAGAGCACACAAAGTGCAGACAACCACCTGTCCCTTGTTGTGGTCATTGACAATTTCAAGCCTTGGCTTGGGGTGGGCACCAAGCTTTGGGAATGCATTGTGGGGGCTGGGGGTGGTTCTGGGGGTTGAACCTCAGATTTTCCAGTCTGTCGGGAAGTAGACTGCCCAGAGCCTGTGCTACAAGGTCAAAATGGGGTAAAAGAGAAAGGAAAAGCCAAGAGGAAAGCTGGTGGGGCACAGAGCCTTGGGTAGCTCATGCCTGGGAAATCTGGGTAGAGAGCTAGGAAGGTGGACTCTTACCGTGATTTCCAGGGAGCAATGGGAAACTGTGTGTTATAAAAGCTGGGGCATGTAGCTCTAGAAAGGACGGGAGAGACTTGTTTTATGGCCAAATGTAGCTTGGAAATAATATTCTCTGTCTGCCATTTCTGTTTTGCTTAAAGCATGATGGAGGCCAAGTCCATGCCAGGGCTAAAGACCAAGAATGGAGTAATGTCTGCAGAGAGAAGGGTAATCAGCAAATTCCCGTAATTAGAACTGGGTTCCTGTTTCTCCAGTCAATTCTAATCAGTGCTAGGTTTTAACTCAGCTTCTTTGGCCTGCAGTGTTCAGCCACAGGTTCAGAAAATCAGAACCCAGTGATCTTGGGTAAAATAAATAAGACCTATTTTTCCCTTTTGTAAAAATGCTATCACAAAACTTATTTCCTGAAGCTATGAGGACCTAAGGAAATAATTGTTGAAAGTGTTGGCAAGCTCCCAAGGTTAGTTATTTATTATATTAGTTATAATGATGCCTTGTTAGTCATTAGTGCCTGTTAATAAATGATTCTGTGCTTAAACTTCATGCTTCACCGAATCCCACTGACTTCTATTTTTCACCAAGGTGCCATTCTGCATTGACACCTGTAATCAAAGCAGGGAGATTTACTTATGCACCAAAAGATTAATCTTGACAAAATTCATGAAGTTTCTAACTTTTTTTTTTTGTTCACAAGGCATTAGCCATCATCCCTGAGATGTGACATCCTTCTCTTGTTCTGATGGAAATTTGTATTTAAATATATACTTAGAAAATATCTGTTGAAGAGCTGCAGTAAGTCAACTGGGGTAAAAATGGGCTTTCCTTGAGCAAAAATCTCACACTGGAACAAACCTTGATGTTTTGATATATACAGTGCTTGTATTCTAGGTTGTTACTGAATACTTCCATCTTCCATTCCACATCTCCTTTTCTTCAACCAAAATTTAATTGCTGGATGTCAAGCTCATCTGTAATTATCTGTGCTAAAAATATAGGCAGAAATAAGATGTAGTCCTATCCTCAGTTAGCTTACAGTCTGGAAGAGAAGACAAACTTTGAAAATAAATTATTGTAATACAGGGAGACAAATAAGATTGAATAAATATATATAGGGTACTAAGGTGGCATCTCAAGAGGAAAGAGCAAAAGCATCATGGCATTTTAACAGGAAGAAGAAAATGGCATTATCCCTGTCTAAATGTGCAACCTCAGAAGTCACCCATTGCTTAGCAAAACCAGATCCTTTCTTGCATAAATGTTAGTTTAATAATCCTTTAAATTTCAGAGATTAAGAAGTAATTTGGGTTTTTATTAGTTCTAATCTTTTCTTTCTTTCATCTCTTTGTAATTCTTAATCCCTAATTCATTTACTTATAATACAAAATATATTAGGTCATCCCTCCTGGACCTATTCTCTCCAATGAGCTTTCTATATGGATTGTTTTTATTTTTCCATTATAAATCTTTAATGTGCATGACTGTGGTTCTGTCTTTAAAATCCAAACTTGCCCCATCAGGTTTGTAAAAATTTGAAAGCTTGAGAGTAGTACACTCTTAGCAAGGCTGTGGGAAACAGGTTTTCTTATATATTGTTGGTGGGAAATGGTACAATCCCTACAGATGGGAATTTGGTAATATCTAATAAAACAGTGTACATTTATCCTTTGACCCAGCAATCCAACTTACTATAATTTATCTTGAAGATAGACTTCTAACAATATGAAAATACAAATGCACAATGTTATTCATTGTGGTATCACTTGTAATAAAAAAATTGGAAATCACATCAATGTCCAAGCATAGGAGATTAATTGACTAAATTACGACACACACACAATGGAGTATTAGTTAGTTAGCTGTAAACAAAGAGATATCTATGAACTTGATACGGAGTGATTTTATGAGATATCATTAGGTGAAAAAAGTAAAGTGCAGAAGGACATGTATGGTGTGCTCCCTTTTAGGTAGAAAAAAAGGAAAAATAAGAAAACATATTTGCTTATCTCTATAATAGAGACACAAAAGATATAAATCAAGAAGCATTAAGGTTTGTTATCTACAAGAGGTGGAGGAAATAAGGCAGAAAAAACATAGAGGGAGTAACACTTTCAGAATACATCTTTTTTTTGGCATAGTTTTGACTTTCAGAGGCATGTTAATGCTGTATAGATTGAAAAGTAGAATTAATAAGGATGGAAAAGGTAAAAATCCCTGAAATTGAAGGTAAACCAAAACAAATCGCCCAATTGTAAATTTCAAATGAATACCATATCCACACTGAAGAGAAAAAAAGAAAGGATAATCCTAATAACTTACATAATATTTGACTATGTATCCTTTGTCTTAGGAGAAGGGATAGGTGAAATTGCACACAAATCCTGAACTTTTCTTAGTAGACTTGTTTTTTGTAGCAGTAGGGGAGAGCAATTCTGAAACAATTTTATCCGTATTATGGGACTGAGCAAATGAGTAAATGTGTTGTTTTTGGGAACTAGGGTTCTCACCAAGGAAGAAGGGACATAATATGAAATAGAGGGAGGCAAGGAAGAGCCCTATTGCTGAGATATGAGGTGCTCAGTTTCCCTGGATTCAGGTTTCAGGACACATCTCTGGGTTTCAAGACAATCCCCAAGGTCTCAACCCCCTCCTCTAGACCCTCCCCTAGAGGAGAGTTACTGCTGCTGGTTGGACCTATTTTTGGCACCAACACAGAGTAATTGAGACCAGGAGGGACTGACTTATGCAAATCCAGTGGCTGGGCATGCTCAGTAGAGAGGGGTTCTATAACCCTAATAGCCAAGCATGCTCAGTAAAGTGGAATGACCTTCACTAGAGGTGATGAAGAGCACAGAATATTCTTGAATATGTCTGGTGCATGTGACAGAATTTGACCAATGAACATGCCCTAAAAGGAGACCAACTGAGCATATGCAAGACTATGTTACATAGGAGGGAACCACCCCCTTAGTTGAATAGTCATTAGATAGCATGAATATGTATTAAATAACAAAACTATGAAAGCTGAATCTTGGCAGGAGATGGGGCTGCTGCTCACTGTCATAGGGCTAGCCTGCACTCTGCCTATTTCTTTCTTTTTGTATCAAATATACTTTAAGCAATCAGCTGTTCACTCCCTTGAGCAAGCTTGTGCTCTGTACTTTAAGTGTGTATTTCTTACTTTCATGTTAAACTTGGTGTGGGCCCTGCTTAGTCTCTGGAGCTAGGCCACACCTTCTCTGTGGAATCTGTATCTCTTATTCATTACATTAAACCTGTTCTCACTTTCTACTGCAACTCTGCTCTTAACCTGGTAAGAAGACAGAGTGGGCTGAGGCCGACTATCAGGCCTCCCAGACCCTCTCCTCTGGCATCACTGGGATGGATTGAAATTGGAGGTATCAGTGCATACCAAATTTTAAAAATATGTATACACGTGTGTATGTATATTTGTATGTGTATGTATGTACAGATGTATATACATGCATGTATTACCTAGCTTTCTCTGCTGAAAAGGCCAAGAAGCAATAATACCTCAGTAGCAGTGAGCACACCTAGTGTCCGGATCTTCCTCACCAAAAGGAACCAGGGCTCCTGGGAGAGACAGCTGATTCCAGAGCTGAGGCAGAGCTGTCCTACATGAGCCTGGAACATTCTGTTAAGCTAGAAATTATGGAAGTGCTCAAAAAGAGGTGGGAGCATGTCACAAGGACTCAGGAGCCAGCTTGAAAGGGCTTCTACTGTCTAAATCTGGAGCAATGTAAGTAATTAAGGACAATAATGAATCATAAACCATTAAACATAGGAATTCATGAGTCCATACTGATAAAAAATGGATAACTATTTTATTTATATGGGGAGAAGAGAGGGCTTTTGTTTACACTGAATGCCAACTGGTAAATTGGGAGGAGGTGCTAGTGTTGGAAAGTTAGCATTTTACAACCATTATGGCAAAGGTTAGATCAAGCAAGAATCATCAATGGATATTCGATTTAGGGGGAAATTTAGATGAGGAGCAGGATATTTGTATGGTTTTAAAGTATCTCCTTATAGACTATTAGTTCCAAGGGAAGAAAATAATGGCAATGATATGAGAATACTTCAAAAGTATTCTCATGGGAAGACTCATATTATATTTTAATTCTATTTTCCATGATCTTTTTGAAATACCCTTGTACTGTGGAGAAATTCAACAAATTGACTGGGTGATCAAAACTGGCATCAGCAATGAGGGCAGATGGACATCATGTCCCTCCAGGTGTGATATCCTGGGAAGGACACAATGGCATCTATGTAGTATTCCAGAAGAGAATGTATAACCTGAATCACCAGGAAACATTACACAAACTCTGAATGAGAAGCATTCCATTAAAGACGGGGCAGGGGCGAGCTCTAGACTGGAAAAATGTCGTCATGGATGACAAAGTAAGGCTCTGGAAGTGTTCCAGATTAAAGAAGGATATAAGACATGACAGCTAAATGCAATCTCTGACCCTAGATGAGATTCTATACTGGAGAGGAAAATGTTGTAAGGACGTTATTGGGTCAATTGACAAAAATGGGATAGAGACAGTAGATTAGATGGAAGTATTTTTGCAATGTTGAATTCATGGAGTTGACAACCACACTATGGTTCCACGAGAGAATGTCTCTATTCATAGGAAATACATTGACAAATCCCTAAAATGGTTCAAGGGAAAAAGTATACATATACATACAAAGAAGGTGTGTGTGTGTGAGAGAGGAAACATGTAATAAAGCAAATGGGTAAACTGTTAACAGCTGGTGGATCCTAGTAAAAGAAATACAGGTGTTCTTTTACTATTTTTATTCTTGAAATTTATCTCTAAGTTTAAAATTATTTTCAAATGAGAAGTTGAAAAACAATTGTCTTGCATATCCTCCTTTGGTTCAGGAGCATTTATTTCCTTACTATTCTGTTCACTGATTTCGGTTCTAGAGACCATGCTGATATCTGGCCACTTCTTAGAATGGATAATATCAGTAATTAAAAAAAAGACAACATTTTTTTTGTTGTTGTTGTTGGTACTGAAGCCCTTTGCAAATGAAATCTTACATGGAGCATCACGCTGTAGAAGAGACGATAGAAGGGCTGCTCTGAGGGTCTTTGTTGAGGGGTGGATTAGAGTCCTGTCCACTTTACCTCCCACTGTTAGTTAGGCAGCCCTGAGGCACCTCAGGGAGTGGAGTTTGACATCCACTGCTCTCAATTATACTGGGCAGGGTCCAAGTGACCTTAGTAGCCACTGAATGATAATGACTGCTCTGTGATTGGGTGAAAACCACAGAATGACTTCNAGAGCAATTGACTTGTGCTTTTTGGCCTAATGCATGCTTCCAGTGATAAATGACCAGTTTCTTTCCTGCCTCTCCATGAGGTTATTCCATTCTTGGCCTGTGCTCACACTTGACAGCTATTCAACAACAAGGCCCTGTAGGTCAAGCCCGGTGTTTGATTGTTTCAAAGAGTTGAGTCGTTTCTGAAGAAGTGTGCATAGGTAAGACGTGTGTAAATAGAATCACGTTTCCTCATAGCTGCTCATGGTCATTTGGGACTCATGTTCAAATGGCCGTGGTGCCTTGCTACAGATGAGATTTATATTTATCCAGGCATCTTTCCTTTTCCTTTCCTGTCAGGTAGTTAAGAGTCTTTAACACATTTCCTGGAGAGGAGCTTGGCATTTAAAGAAATCCTTAGCAAACCCTTTTGAAAAGTGACTTAAAGACCCCCCAAGTTAACTGCTTTGAAAGTTGGAATCTCCATATATGTATATCTATGTTATAGCTATTCATTGAGCCTTGGAGGAGTGTGCATAACAAATAGATTTTGTTTAAAAGACATAGCCATCTTTGTACTGAATGACCTCAAATTTCCATAAGGCTTTTTGCAGGGCCCAGGACCCTAATTGCTACCCGCTCCATAGTTCTTTTCATAGGAAGACAACTCTCCCACACAGTAAACTGTTGTAAAGTTGAGGACGAGATGGTCCTTGGATTTCATCTCTTGTGATGATTCTTTTTGACTGAAAGTGCCTTCCTGGAGTCCTATGTTCAGAAGGATTCTGAGGTAACATCTGGGTGTGGTGAGAATTAGTGCCATGATGGATTTAAGTTGCCTGCTTGGAGTATGGCATGGGGATGTTTTCCAGGTGTATGCAGCATGTGTGATGTTCCTGGCCTAAAAATAACTCTCAGGGGCTTTGTGTGGTTGTAAAAAACATGCTCCCCCATGGACCACAAGCACTGGTCTATTTTTGTGGCTGGCTGATATGGGGATCCAAACTCTTGACCTTGGTAGCACTGGTCTATTTTATGTGCTTTTTTAGTAAACAAGGAACCCTGGCTGTGGTGCCCTGGATTAGACATGGGAGGAACCAGAGAACCCTCACTGAGGCTTTGGGTGTTTTTCCTGCAAACATATTTCTGCCCAGTGCAACAAAGGAATCCTTAGTGCAGGGTATGACAAAACGCAGTGTTCCTACCTCCCTCTCCACCTATACCTTGTTTACATTCAACTGGTTGGCATGTTCATCTTAAAGTTTTAGAATCCCAGCCTTTCTTTATAAGATTTCAGAGCCCTGAACTTTCTTGTACTTGCACAAATGCCACGATGTTTTCTTGTAATTTAAGTGCCAAGAAAAGTTGACCCTGGCAAAACCCAACCTCTCTTGGCACTTACCTCAATACTGAGGCATAGGAAGAAGAGAGAACTTACAGAAAATTCCTCTGTGAAGCTGCGTTGATTCCCCTAGAATGAAGGGGAATTCTTTGAATCCCACAGCATTTTGTACGTCTTGGGTTAATAGGCAGTGATGTTTGACTTTCTTCCCATTGGGCGGCCTTCTTCCCTTCCGCTGTGCTCCCGTGTTAGATGCTAAGAACCTTTCAATATAGTGAATGTCTAATAATACTGATTTGATCAACATGTGTTGTATACAAGTGATGGTAGTCAACACTAATATGTAAAATCAATATGCTTCAATAAAAAAAAGAAAAATAAAGAAAATCAATAAACATTTGATTAGTAAACATTTTTGAAGGCCAATTATTATATTTACTGTTTTCTCACAGTTCCTGGCAATAGTGCAAAGACCCCTTCGAACACCCTTCAAAGACCCTACTATGTGTTTGCAAGGTGAATTGTTTCAGACAGACTTGTTTTGGGAATTATTTTTCAGGGTAAAAATTAAAAGGCCAGCTGAGCCATGCACATCCCGGTAGCGCATGACAGCATGTGCCTTCCCTTCCTCCTGCCTTGCCTCCCTTCTCCAGGTGTTTGGGCTCCAGTTACTTTTGCAAATCCTCAAAGATCAAGTTCCTGAAGCCGAGTAGTTGGAGGTGTTCTGACCTGGAGGCAGGGTATTAAAGGCAGCACTCAGAGGATTCGATGCATGTTTTATTCACACACAGCCTGGAATAAAGAGGACTTTGAATGTTGTCTATTTCCCAATAGTGCAAGCTTGGGTTAGCCAGTGTGACTCTTCCCTAAAGTGGAACAATTGTCTCCATCTATGCAGTCCTTTCAGGTCTGACCCTGTTTACATGGACATTTGCCTACATTTGTGCTAAATTTGGGGCCAGAGAAGTAAATGTGAGGATGGAAGCAAAAATACCTCCACTGAAAGAAGCTGCGGCTAGAAGTCGGCCCCGGATAGGAGCAGACATAAGTGCAGGACCTGAGAAAGGGAGGTTTAAGCAACACTATTTAGGATAGAGAAGGAGGGTCCACATTTCTATTTTGAAAATTGTATAAAATGGCTTTTCCCTGCCTCCCTTTCTCATACATCATTCTGTCTTTGTTGAGGAATCTGTGAAGATCTTATAATTAAAAAGTTGAAAATGGAAAAAAACACAAAAAACCCCAACTAAAGTGACATCTATAGATGCGTTTTGTTTCTTTGATTAAAAGAAATGTG
>NW_007733369.1:97791-99641 GCF_000696425.1 Galeopterus variegatus | reverse complement strand
AAAACCCCAACTAAAGTGACATCTATAGATGCGTTTTGTTTCTTTGATTAAAAGAAATGTGAAACACATTAAAATTAGAGTTTCAGAGTTTTCATGTGACTCCCCTTCAATACATTGTCCTAGTTTTATTCTATCCAGGTAGGTTGTCTTGACATGACCATGGTTTGAGATACTTTGAAAAGTCAAAGGGAATTATCATTTATGGGAGGTGTAAAAAAACCTGAGGTATTTAAAAGTTTTGAAATCTGGATAACTTATTGACAATAACCAACTGGACTCACACCAGACCCAGATAATTTAAAACTCATGTCCCTAAAAATATTCCTGCCTGTCTCCCCAAACTCACCTCCAGTCTCTGTCCCCCTCCCTCACCAGGCTCTGGGCCCTTTCCTGCCTCAGGGTCGCCTCACAGTGCTGTTCCCTGCGCTGGAAATCTGATCCCCCTCTTACTCCACCGCAGGCACATGGCTCCTCCAGCTTAAATCTCAGACAGGCCTTCCCTGATCACCCTAATCATCGAGGGGGGATCAATAACAAGAATCTTTATTTTAGCCTCTTTTTAGTTTCCTTCAAAGCATTCATCAAAATTCACAGTTACTTTGTTTACTAGTTTCTGGTTTTGCTGTCATGTAACCTCTTAGAACACTAGGACTTTGTCTGCTTCTCAAGTGCTGCTAGTTGCAAAATACTTGTTGACTAAATGAATACACTTGTGAATTGTGTTAAGTCTCTAAGCGGAGCTGACAGGGACAAAACACACTCAGCCGTTTGCCAGCAGGGTCACTCAAGAGTGAGGGTGGCATCACCAGGGGTTTCTATCAGCAGCCTTCCTGTCCCCGCTGATGGTCAGGGGCAAGTCAGGAGGTGCTGGTGTGGGAAAACATGAGGAAAAGCAGACTCCTTTCCATGCCCGATCATTGAAAGACGTGGTGCACTCTCGATAACTTAGTGGCGAGGTCACACAAGTCAGCATAGGCATGAGCTTGGGGCTGTGTCTTTTTCTGGCAAAAGGTGGGGATGTGGGTTGGAATCACTACTTTTAATATTAGAAATAAATATAGCTTGGAGTTTTTCCTGGAAAAAAGTGGCTTTTTTATAGCAGACATTCAGTAAGACCTGAAGGTGTCTTCTCAGCCAGGGTGGTGCTGGAGTTGGGAGGTGCAGGGATGAGGGAGACAAGGGATTCAGCATCCTGGGAGAGACGGGCCTGTGAACAATTATGCCGCAGAGTGACAACTGCTACTACAGTGGGAAGGGCAGGAGCTCTGGGGGAGGGTGGAGGGGCCGAGCTGTGTTGGGGAGGAAGGCCACCCAAGACTTTCCAGAAGGGACAGCCTTAGCTTACTGACTCTTTTGCTCACTCCTTAAAAGAGGATTTGGTGACCTCTACTGGGGGATGAGACCTCCAGCCTGAATTAGACAAGCGGGTGCAAGAGGGGAGATTTGCACAGAGCCAAGAAGACTGTCTAAGTAAAATGTTGACTGTAAGAGAGAGCCTTGAGCGAGATGTGATAAAAGGCGGAGGGCTTGGTCCAACAGCAGCTGGAAAACACTTCACAAGGGCTAGAGAGTGGAGGAAGCTGGAGGGGATAGGGTGGGGAAATGAGAGAGAAGACCCCCTCCCCTGGAAGAGGAAGCAGCCATGGAGGCCCAGCTAGGTGGGCTCAGGGGGCTTCTGGGGTTTGGACTGAGCACTTCCACCTCCAAGAATTTATTCTAAGGAAGCAGGCAGGTATATGTGCAAAGATGTCTATTTCTTCCTTGATGGTAAACACTAAAATAGCTAGACATGGGGATTGATTAAATGATTTATGATCAATCCAGAATATGATGAGACCATTGAGAAGGAT
>NW_007733369.1:92111-97361 GCF_000696425.1 Galeopterus variegatus | reverse complement strand
TTTCATGGGGATTGATTAAATGATTTATGATCAATCCAGAATATGATGAGACCATTGAGAAGGATGCTATAGTTTTATGGAAAGACATTTGAGAAATATTGATAAGTAAAAATCCCTGTTCCAAAACCATATTAAAAAAATACTAGTATAAAAGTGTAGAAGTAAAACACGAAATGCTCACAGTGGGCAGATTAAGAACAATTAGTTTACATCTTGATGTAATTTCCCCCCCTCCCCACAGTGAGTAGGCATTAAATTTAGAACCAGAAAATCAGTGAAGTTATTTCTGTTTTGAAGGAAAAAAAATCAAGCGGTGGACTAACGGGTACAAACTATGACCTACCCTAAGTGAGTCATTGTGCAGCATGTGCACATGTGGAAACAACACACTGTACCCCATGAATATGTACTAGTAAATATTAAAGTATTTTGAATTAAAAAAAAATCCACAGGGTTTTAAAGAGATGATTAGGGCCAGATCCCAACTGAATTAGTGATAGGAAATGCTGTGACTCTCCACGGAGATCTTCCCAGCAGGCAGGGGCTTCTGGATCTTGGAGCTTTGATCCTGGGTGAAGAGATGAATGCTTCCCTGGGTTTGCTCCCCAATACTGACCTGGGGGTGGGGATGTGCTCCCCTTTCCATGCTCTGGAATAGGTACGGGAAGAGGAGGCCTTTCCCCGCTCTCTGAGCTAGCTGTTCTCCACGCCTGCTGCAGGTTGGAATCACTCGGGGAGCTGAAAATAATACCAGTGTCCAGGCCCTACCCCCTTAGCCCAGTCAGATCAGACTCCCTGGGATGAGGCCCAGGGAATGGGCCAGTGATGCTATTCTGCAGCCAGGGTTGAGTATGTCCTGAGTAGAGGATAACGAATAAACAATAGACAGCATCATAAATCTGAACCAGCATTTTCAAGGCATGCCAGACCTGAGCATTGATTTTTGAAACAGCGATTCCTTGGTCAAATACTTCTGTACTTCCCTCCAGGAAAGTCTCGAAGTACCTGAGCAAGTAAAAGCTCTGGGAGGTCCTACAGTAAAGAAATCTGTTGGATTTATTTACTGGTTTTTCCAATAGTTTCTGATCATGGAAACCTTTGTCTTGGGTAACCCTTTATCTTGGGTTAGCAGTTTCTGGCCAGTGCCTGGAGTCTTTCTTGCATGCCACAGACTTTGGCCACCCTGTGGGGACACTTCTCCACGAGGTCCCGAAGGCACTGGTGAAACTAAAGTGGATCCCTGGACGTACAGTAAGGTGAGAGCAGGAGCTCCCGTTCTGGAACTGTAAGCCTACAGCCTGCTAGGCACCCTGACTTGGGACGTGGGGAGGGGACACTCTGTGGACAGAGTCTGGTGTACACAGGAGAAAAATGAGGTCCAAAGACATTATTGAGCACTTTCTCCCAAATCACAAAGCGGGGTTGGGGCTCAGCAGGGACTAAAATTCATACTTTCTGCTCCTCAGCCAGACCCTTCCCCTCCCCCACCAAGTGAAAACCGTAGTTTCCTCTGGCATTTTATGATCTTTGAATAAAGGAGCACTGTCATGATTAATGGGAAGTTCCTGCCTCTTTATCCCATTTTGTGTTCCTATCTCCATCTGCCAAAAAGACACCCAAAGCTCTAAATATCACTCGGTTGTAAGGAATGTTTAGAATTGAAGAGATGGTTTGACACAATTAAAAGCTTCCAGAAGGCTGTTATGGTGCCAATTATTTACTTAGCGATAGCAAGCTATTTAAATTTCATTATGGAGTAGAAAATAGGGAGATAAGAACAAAATATGGTCAGGCTGACTGTGACCTCAAAACTCCTGCTCCTTTTGTTCATAAAAGATAGCAGACGCAGAACATTCTGACTCTAGGATCGTTTTGCTAAACTGTGCATTCTCTTAAATGGAATTGTTTCTTAATCTCTTTGTGGGCTGCTAATGGGCCACTTATCAGGGTGTTCCAAGGCGAAGTGAATCTGGATGAAATAGGGCTACTGACTTGGGGAGGCCTGCCTGTATTGCAGGTGGCTGGACAATGATTCAGGGACTCCCCACTTTGAACTGAGTGGGGTTCACAATTGTTAAGTCATAACCATCCCCCATCCCCAAAGCGAAGAAAGCAATGTTTGTGCTCTTCATTTTCCTGACTCCTAGTCCCCAATGCAAGGCTGTTCTCTGTAGCAGTTTTAACCATAGTATTTCCACAACTTCTCATTTTGTTCTTCCTATGGGAGGTAGGAAGGGGTTGTAGAATACGGCAGGGTGGAGGATCTGGTTCAGGGGATTTGTCAAAAGGGGCATGTATTAGTCTGTTTTCATGTTGCTATACCAGAATACCTGAAAGTGGGTAATTTATAAAGAAAAGATGTTTATTTGGCTCATGATTCTGGGATAACTGCTTCTGACGTGGCCTTCAGGCTGCTTCTACTCATGGGAGAAAGTGGCAGACAGTCAGCGGGTGCAAGGAGATCACATGGTGAGAGGTAGCAAGAGACAGAGGGAGGGGAGGAGCCAGGGTCCTTTAAACAACTAGCTCTCTGGGGAACTAATAGAGTGAAAACTCACTATCTTTGCCGCCCTCCCAGGGAGGGCATTAATCCATTCATTAGGGATCCACCCCCATGACCCAAACACCTCCCAACACTGCCACATTGGAGATCAGATTTCAGCATGGGCTTTGGGGGGACAACATATGCAAACTATGTTAGGGCACTTACCTGATGTGTGTGTGTGTAGTTTTTGTTAGTCTCTTACTGTACCTAATTTATAAATTAAACTTTATCATAGGTACTTATATATAGGAAAAAACACATTTTATATGTGGTTCAGTAATATTCACAGGTTCAGGCATTGAATATGAATGTGATATAATTTACATACAGTAGCATTCACCCTTTTTGGTGTATAATTTTATGAGTTTTGACAAATGAATACAGTTGTATAACTACCACCAAAATCACTCTAAAAAGATCCCTCATGCCTCTTTGCTGTCAATTTCTTCCTTCCACCTCCAGCCCCCGGCAGCAACTGATCAGTTTCTTATCTCCATAGTTTTGCCTCTTCTAGGAAGTCATGCACATGGAATCACAGAGCATGTAGTCCTTTGAGTCTGGCTCCTTTCACTTAGCACAACGCATTTTAGATTCATCCATGTGGTTGCCTGTGTCTGTTTGTTCCTTTGCTTTGTTGAGTAGTGTTCTGCTGTGTGGGTGTGCTGAGGTGTGTTTCTTCCTTCATCTGTTAGAGGACACTGGGGTTGTTTCCGTTTCCTGGCAGTTATGAATAAAGCTGCTATAATCATTCACATATAGATTTTTGTGTGGCTATATATTTTCATTTCTTTTGAGTACATACCTAGGAGTGGTATGGTGGGGTCATGTGGTAAGTTTATGTATCGCTTTATAAGAACTTTATGTTCAATTTCTTAAGAACGTCATATGTTTAACATCATAAAAAATTTGTTTTTAATTTTAATTGTTTTTGACTTCATAAAAATATATCATGCTGAGGCAATCTTTGGGGGATGATTATTATTCTTTTTTCACTTAGTATCCTATTGTTCAGATTTATTCGTATTGTGACACACGGCTTGTGAATGTAACTTTCTGGAAGGTCAATATACCAAGTTTATTCATCTCTTCTCCTATTAATGGGCATTTTGGTTGTTTCCAGGATTTTGTTATTATATTGTTTTACTACTGACATTCTTGTGTATGTCTCTTGTATTAGTTGTCTATTGCTGTGAAACAGTATAACTCAAAACCTGGTGGCTTAAAATAACATACATTTGTTATCTCACTGTTTCTGTGAGTCAGGAGTCTGGGCATGGCTTAGCTGGATCCTGTACTTCAAGTCCTCACAAGACTGCAGTCAAGATGTCATTCAGGGCTGGGTCGAATCTCAAGGCTGTACTGGGGGAGGATTCACTTTCCAGCTCATGTGGTTGGCAGGATTCAGGTCCTTACAGGTCGCCAGGCTGAGGGCTTTATTTACTTGCTGGCTGTTGGCCAGAGGCCACCCTCCATTCCTTGCCATGTGGGCCTGCCCAGAGTGGTCTCTTGCATCATCAAAGCCAGCAAGAATGAGAGTCTGCTAGCATGACAAATTACAATCTTATGTAACATAATCATGGAAGTGACACCCCATTGCTTTTGCAATTTTTATGGGTTACAAGCAAATCACAGGTCCTGCCTGCAGCCAAGGGGAGGGGATTGCAGGAGGTTACGAGTTCCAAAAGGCAGGGATAGTTGGGGCCATTTTAGACTCTATCTGTAGGGCTGGCTAGTTAGCTTACTTGCTTAGAGTATGGTGCTGAGAACACCAAGGTCAAGGGTTCAGATCCCCTAACTTGCCAGCCTCTGTGGAGTATACTGTAAAGTGAATGTATTTCACACAGCCTAGTTTTCCAAAGCCCTGTAGTTTCAGGTGTAGCCTAACCTTTTGGAATTACATATAGAAATGTTAACCTTGCAAAAGACAGGACGTCTTTCCCCAGGATAAAGTCTCTGTTGTGGATATAGAATTGTAACACAGCAAGGTTGCTGGCTCAAGGATAGACAAGTTACTTGATTGATATGTAAAAATGCTGGGGAAATTGCTGTAGGGAAAAACAGTATTTACTAAGATCAAGTTTTTGTTGGTGGATCCACCCAACCTTTTGCAAATTGCATTATGGAAGTCACTTTGCTTATTTCAATGATGTTACTAGTTTTCCATTTGTTAGCTATAATTCTGCCAATATCTTTGTGTTTTTGTAATGGTTAAATCAAACTGAATTTTCTTGTAAAACTCCTTTATCTTTACAATAAAAGGGAGAGGCTAACTTTGGAAGTGGCTGACACATTCAGTTTTGCCTCTCCTAATGGAGAAATTACTGAAGTGCAGTCCGTCAGGGCCTCAATGCATACATAGTGCTTGAGTATTCACGTAATTCTTTTCTTCGTATCTGTTACACAGGGAAAAGAGGTGTAACAAGCCACAAAAAAAGGAAAAAAAAAAAAAGAGTCCGTCTACCTCACTTGTTTCACGTGTGTATGATTTTCTCTTGGTTTTATACATGGGAGTGGAATTGCTGTGTCTTAGGGTATTCTAGTCCTAATAATGCTCTTTACTTAAAGACTATCTTTTCTGGAATTAA
This sequence comes from Galeopterus variegatus, assembly GCF_000696425.1. Classification (NCBI taxonomy): domain Eukaryota; kingdom Metazoa; phylum Chordata; class Mammalia; order Dermoptera; family Cynocephalidae; genus Galeopterus; species Galeopterus variegatus. Next base: position 92,231 of record NW_007733369.1, on the reverse strand, counting down.
TGTAGGTAGGTCAACTTTCTTTAGATTAATGTTTACATAATTTGTCTTTTTCCATTTTGTTTTTGCTTTCAATCTTTGTATATCCTTATGTTTGAAGCATGGTTTCTTGTAAATAGCATG
>NW_007733369.1:89380-91142 GCF_000696425.1 Galeopterus variegatus | reverse complement strand
ACATATGAATTGTTTATTTCTGAAATTTTCCATTTAATATTTTCAGACTGTGGTTGACCATCGGTAACTAAATCCGCAGAAAGCAAACTGTGGACAAGAGGGGACTACTGTCTCTGTGTCTCCCTAATTTTTCCTAATAAGGTGAAAATTTAGGGTTCTCTGCTCCCTCTTCTACCCTGTTTTGTTGATATAAACTAGGCTTTTAATTCTGCATTATTTAGATGTAATTTCTCTTCTTCTTTGGCCTTAGCTTGCTTTTTCTTTCTTAAGCAATAAGAGTTTATCAAAGTATTTGATCATCCTTATTCCACAAATCTATTGCAGAATCTCTTGGATTTTTCTCTCCCACAGAACTTCAACCCAAACGGTTTACAATGCATACCTTTCTGCAGCAAATCTTTCTTTTTTGGGGACGGCAAATCTAATATGCTTGAGAATATTTTTATTTGGCCCTAATATTTAAATGGCAGTTCGGTTGAATATGAAATACTGAGTTTAAATTCTATTTCCTTCAACTCTGTGAAAGCATGAATTCATTGTTTTTTTTGCATCTAATATTGCTGTCAATCTGATTTTTGTTCTTTTGTATGTGATCTGCTCTTTTTATGATAGCTTCTAGAACTTTTTCTTTAAAAAAATCTTAAATTTTATTAAAATACATGTAGGTGTGCAGTTTTTCTGATATGTATAATAAAAGTATAATATACATATATACCANTTGATATGTAAAAATGCTGGGGAAATTGCTGTAGGGAAAAACAGTATTTACTAAGATCAAGTTTTTGTTGGTGGATCCACCCAACCTTTTGCAAATTGCATTATGGAAGTCACTTTGCTTATTTCAATGATGTTACTAGTTTTCCATTTGTTAGTTATAATTCTGCCAATATCCTTGTGTTTTTGTAATGGTTAAATCAAACTGAATTTTCTTGTAAAACTCCTTTATCTTTACAATAAAAGGGAGAGGCTAACTTTGGAAGCAGCTGACACATTCAGTTTTGCCTCTCCTAATGGAGAAATTACTGAAGTGCAGTCCGTCAGGGCCTCAATGCATACATAGTGCTTGAGTATTCACGTAATTTTTTTCTTCGTATCTGTTACACAGGGAAAAGAGGTGTAACAAGCCACAAAAAAAGGAAAAAAAAAAGAGTCTGTCTACCTCACTTGTTTCACGTATGTATGATTTTCTCTTGGTTTTATACATGCGAGTGGAATTGCTGTGTCTTAGGGTATTCTATTCCTAATAATGCTCTTTACTTCAAGACTATCTTTTCTGGAATTAATGTAGGCAGGTCAACTTTCTTTAGATTAATGTTTACATAATTTGTCTTTTTCCATTTTGTTTTTGCTTTCAATCTTTGTATATCCTTATGTTTGAAGCATGGTTTCTTGTAAATAGCATGTATCAGAATTTAAAAAATAAATCTGATCTGTCAGCCCTTGTATTTGAGTGGTGAGCTCATTCCATCTACTTTTGTTATAATAGATGATATACATGGACCTATTTTTATCATTCTAACTTATTTCAGTTCGTGCCACTTTTGAATTCTTAACTCTAATCTTCCTTACTTTTATTTTTTAATGATATGCAGTAGTCCCCCCTTATCCATGGAGGATACATTCCAAGATCCCCAATGGATGCCTGAACCTGCGAATATTACTGAACCGCATATAAAATGTGTTTTTTCCTATATATAAGTACCTATGATAAAGTTTAATTTATAAATTAGGTACAGTAAGAGATTAACAAAAACTACTAATA
>NW_007733369.1:74823-87581 GCF_000696425.1 Galeopterus variegatus | reverse complement strand
TACATGTAGGTGTGCAGTTTTTCTGATATGTATAATAAAAGTATAATATACATATATACCAGAAAAATTGTTGTACATTATGTCCTCAAATATTTTCTCCTTTCCATTTTTTTCTCTTTCTCTTTCTTTTAATGGAACTCCTGCTCCTGTCCATTTTTCTCCTTTTCTCTTTCTTTTAATGGAACTGCTGTCTAGATGTTAGTACCTCCACATCTACCCTCCTTATCTTTTAACTTTTCTTTTTTATTGTCTATTTCCTTGTCCTTTTCTTCATCTTTCTGGGAGATTTCTTTAACCTGATATCCCAAATCATTAATTTGTTCTTCAGCAGTATCAAGTCTGTTCTTTATTTCTCTTATTATATATATATTTTTACTAATATTTCTGTTTCATTCTTTTTATGTTTTCTTCTTATTCTTTCTTCTGTCTTTTAATATATTTATCAGGTTGATTAAAAATATCTGGCCCATCTGTTCTAATACATCTGTTTCTGTTGGGATCTGTAACCCAGGAGGTTATTTTCATTTTGAAATGGCTGTGCCCCTCAAATGTCTTGTTATTTTATTTTGTGTGCCCTTTTTTCCCTAGGGCACTGGTTACTTAGGCAGTTCATAAGGGAAGAAGCAGATCCCCAGTCCTGGTAGCCCCAGTGAGCGCAGGGGATGTGGGTAGATGAGCTACAGGGTGGAGAGTCCTGACACCAGAAAATTACATTCAATTGCTCCTTGTCCTGCAAAATAAACCCTCATGTTGGGTCTTCATCTTTTGTTCCCCAGAGAGAAGCAGATTCACAAAAGACTCACACAATTCAGTCCTTTTGAATATTGGCTGCATATCCATCTCACCTGGGAAGCTTTTAAAAGTTGCCCAGGCCATGGCCCACGTCAACTTCACTGGAATCTCTGGAGGTGGAATCCAAGCATTTGTACTTTTCTTTTTTTTTTTTTTTTTTTGTCTTTTTTCGTGTCTGGCAACAGATTGCAACCCTCAGTGTCGCGCCCGTACCGGACAGGGACCGGCAACGGGATTGCAACCCTTGGTGCTGCGCCCGCATCTCGCTCAGCCAGTGAGCGGGAACCTGTCTGTATGTGGGATCCGAACCCTCGGCGGGAGCGCCACCGTGCTCCCAAGTGGCGCACTGTAGCAGTGCACCACCAGGCCGGCCCAAGCATTCGTACTTTTAAAGCTCCCCAGCCAATTTCCATGTGCAGCCAAGTTTGAGACCCACCAAGAGCAGGTTGTAATGCTCCAGTCCCGGGTGTTTGAAGAAGTGACATGAAAATAACTTCTGGATGTCAACTGGTTCCCCTGTTTTCTTTTTTTGTCTCTTCTGAGGACATCTGGACAAGATCCCTCTGTCTTGGCAGGTGGGGTGCAGGCACTGTTCACTGCAAGGTGTTGGGGGGGGCGCTAGGTAGAGTAGGGGAAACAGGAGCAGAATTCCACCAATCCTTCTATTTTATCTTCCCACAACTGTGCTGGGCTGCTTCCTGCTCCAGAACAAAGCCACCACTCCACAAACCCCAGTCTAAAACAGCTGCAGTCCAACACAACTCCAGTCATCTCAGAAGCTTCTCATAATTTTCTCTTCTTTACTCTTCTAGTTACTGTGGGGCCGATGGGGGTGGGGGTTGGGCTTAGGGGTGGGGAGTCCAGCAGTCAGGCTAGTTTAGCATCTTGGCCTGAACTGAGCTACTCAGGGTGTAATCAATGGACCAGAAGGTTGTCATCCTCTGGGAGCTTGTTAGAAAGGCAGAATCTTAGGCCCCCTCCTGGACCTACAGAGCCAGAATCTGCATTTGAACATCTCCAAGTGATCCCGAGCATATTAAAGTTTTTAAATTGAATCAGGCACCTTTTTGACCAAGTATCTCAGAGTTTGCTTGGTCATGTTGTGCCAATACAAGGTTGATTTTGATTCTTTGATTTGAACTTTCTCTGCCCTAGGCCAGAATTCAACAATCAGCAATGCTGGATCCACCTTCCATGCAGGTGGATTTTAAAAACAGAATTCTTTAGTTTAAGAAAAACAATGCTCTGGTAGCACCATCTACCTCTTGGCTGTAGCACTCATCACTGTTGTAATGTTCTGTTTGCTGGTGTGGATAGTTGCTTGATGACTGGCAAGACATTATAAGCTCCAGAAGAGAGAACAGCATTTGACATTATTAGCCATTGTCTCCCTAATGCCCAGCCCAGTGTATGACATACAGCAGGTGCTTCATCAATATTAATCAAATGAGAGAAATAACTTAGGCTGTAGAGGTCTACTTAATTGATGGTTGTCTATTAAATACTAATATGAATTATTACACCTGTGAAGTGTTCTTTTGCAAGGAAATACATATGTAGTTTTGGGAATATTCCTCCTGTCATCACTATTTCTTGTCACTAACGTTAGATGCAACTACTTGAAGTTTTAGAGTCATGTTTATTTTTTTAAAAACTCGAATGTGCACTAGCATTTCAATGAGTACTAACATCTCCTGTCATCACTATTTCTTGTCACTAACGTTAGATGCAACTACTTGAAGTTTTAGAGTCACGTTTATTTTTTTAAAAACTCGAATGTGCACTAGCATTTCAATGAGTACTAACACTTAGAATTTATTAATTTCTTAATTCACTATCTACAAAAAAGATTGCCTTCAAGGAGTTTCATATCTCCTTGGTATTCTTATGAAAGAAGGAAAACATTTATGATGTTATAGAAAAAAGCAAAGGGGTGAAGAGGTAATAGCAAGGCTGGGAATGAATCTTATTTCATCTGTTTTTACTTCAATTCTCTTTTCCTCTACTCCCCATCCTAGTTTAGGCCTGGCACGGTAGCCCAGTTAATAAATATGAAGTCTACTCTTTTCCCTTCTCTGTCCTCTCTGCCTGATTTCCAAAGAGGTACTGATCATGAAATAGTCTGGCCTTTTATCAGACTGAGAGAAGTGTGCACTGCCTTAAGAAAAGCAACTTATAAAAATATAATTTTTTTTATTATGTAGGGCATATAAACAGGCATTTAAATAAATACTTTAACTCAAATATTAAATTTGATTGGTAAAGATAGGACATGGGCTCTGTTATATTGGATACTGATGTCTTTTATAGTTATGGTTCCCTAAAAATATATGGCTCCCCCAAAATGTAACCCAGCTCCTCTAACTCCGAATGGGGTTCCAAGTCTGCTTTCCTGTGTGTCCCCTCTTCTCCCCCACCCCCAAAAGCTTGATTACATAACACAATAGTTACATATGCAGCAGCATTAGACAATTAAAAAAAATAGATTTTTGAAAGACCTTGCCCAGCTTTTCTATGAAAAACTTGAAATAAGGTATTTTGCTTTATACTTGGCAAAGCCAAAGACCAAAGTGATGTCTGTGATCAGGGAAAGTCTGACTAATAATTGGATACTGTGAGAGAGCTTGTAACACAACACATGTTTTTTGCTTGTCAAAAGGTGATAAAAGACACGCAGGAGGGCAAAATCAAGCAACGTAATGAGAATGATACAGGAATGATTTTGTTTTGAGAATTGCTGAGTTTTAAAGCAAAGTAACTTCTTTCCAGTTTTTCATAAAACATTAAAGTGTAAAACATAGAGACTGTTTCAAAGTGTTTTAAATTTTTAATTCTTAAAATGCAGGTTTATCCAACAAATAAACGTAGACCTTAATGAGACATTTGAGGGCTGCACTTTCATTTACCCTAATTAGTTTTCATGTTTCAGAACCAGCTGCAAATTCTTCATTTCATTAATAAAATATCAAAAAAAAAAAAAAAAAGAAAGAAAATAAAACAAGTTACTGAGTTCCAAATAAGAGCACTTTTTTTCCCATGGAGAATGATTAAACACAATAAAAACCTAGTTGACTCTCATTTCTACACATCATTAAAGAGTTCTTGAGCCAAACAAATAATGACCTTTTGCTGATGAGATTGTAAGAATTATTAGTGCTGAGAAAACGATCATTTGCTCAGGGAGGACATTGTCACACTCCTACCGCCTCCCACTCTGATCACTTTTTTCTTTGCAGAGCTGGGGAAAATAACCAGATAAAAACTCATTTCACCAGCAGAGGTCACCCTTTCTCCTTTATTTTCCCCAATAAACGGCTTAGTTGTGATTGCTTAGTCCAAGGAAATGCAGGAGTTTTCAGGTTGAAGCACAGCCTGAGGGCTACTGGAAATACATGCATCATTCGCACGGGCTGTATCTGCTTACACATGAACTGTTTAAATGGATTACTTTGGACTCAAACACATAACTCTCATATGTACCAGAGGTCACCCTTTCTCCTTTATTTTCCCCAATAAACGGCTTAGTTGTGATTGCTTAGTCCAAGGAAATGCAGGAGTTTTCAGGTTGAAGCACAGCCTGAGGGCTACTGGAAATACATGCATCATTCGCACGGGCTGTATCTGCTTACACATGAACTGTTTAAATGGATTACTTTGGACTCAAACACATAACTCTCATATGTACAGTAAGAATCATTAGGTTATGGTTATGTATGATAATTCTATTCTTTAGTTAATCCACTTAATTACATATTAGTTTAATGTCTACTGGTGCCAGCTCAAATTCTGCCCAGTTCTCTGACTCATGGACAAAGAGTAGGTTTTCATAATCCCCTGGAGGTGACTGGCACAAGCCTTCAGAGAGAATCCCCAGATGAGTTTCTGTAAGGGAAAGAGGAAGAATTAAATAGGGCTAGGAAGTATTGAACATTGGCCAAGCATAAAGCCCAGTGTCAGGCATTGAAGGGTAAGCTAGAGAGGTATAAACCCCAGTCCCAGCTTCTGTGTTCTGTCAGATTTTGGAAACGAAAGCATAAGCTTAGTTCATTTGAAGACTCACATTGGAACACAGAACGAAGTTCTAAATGAATCATACGTGACTGTCCAGGTATAGGTCAGTCCATAGGTACCGTCTACAGGAGGTCAGGGGTAGGCGAGTGATGGAATTGCCGGGGTCATGTTGCCTTGTGCTGGGAAAAACCATTCAGCACGTGTCTGGACAAATCCAAAAATGGATTTCAGAAATCCCTTTCTCTTCTTCTCTTTAGGAGGGAAATCAGAGGCATTTTCTTGGGGTCCCTGGGAAAGTTGGGCTCATTGGTTTTACAATGGTTAGTGACATTTTTTTCTAAATTAAATTCCCTCCCTTGCTTTTTTTTTTTTTCCCCTGTAAACTAAAGTTCTTGCTGACATTTTAGAAGTTTAAAAGTGTGGTGCATTTTTGGGACTCTCTGTGGCTGCTGCTCTTCCCATGAGCTCCAGATGGCACAGTCACAGTGTGCAGGGATGAGGTCAGGCTTCCTAAAGGACAGAGATGCACTACTCTCTTCCAGGAAGGGGGGAGCTGAATGACCCTGACAATGGCCCTCCCTCAGTGCTTGTGAGGAGATGCAACCCAGGGAGGAAGATCTGCCTGTGTTCCTGACATTATTACCCTCTGAGGTCCTCCCAGGGCATCTGGCCTGTCCTGCTGGTTCTGTGTCTTGTCACCTGCTGCCCGCCCACCCAGCATGCCTTGTAAAAGTGTGCTTGGGCCAGCTGGTGCTGACTTGCTGGAGACAATGGTTAAATAGTCAGGAATTTTGCAAGCTGGTTGTTAAACCACTGGTAGTTTGAAATCAGCCTTGGTGGGAGTATTTACAACACAGAAACTGTTGAACACTACGAGTCAAGCCTGCCCCCGTAGGCTTACTAGTACTCCCCAGCCTGCCTCACTTAGTACCAATTGAAACATCCCACATCACCTTATTTTGACAGGGACAAACTCTGGAATTTTTGTTGCAAATATTTACTAGAAAAAAAGGAATAAATAGCCTCATTTCTGTCTCTTCCTCCTTCTGCAAAATCTTTGAAACGAAAGTTTTTTAAAAATTTAGTTTTGATTCTTTTTAATCAAGTACAGATTTCTGCACCTAATTTTAATCAGAGTTTGTTCAAAGGACAGGGAAGTTGTCCAAGCTTGCAGGCCCTGTCTGATTCCTTTCCCTAAGCCCAGGCTTGGCCTAGATATTTTGCGCCCAACTTTTCTTTTAAAATTCCCTTATTTTCCTCATACTGACCCTCTGGCTTCCTGAAGGTAACTGTCCCCTGATGTTGTCCTTAGCCTAGACCATCAGATCCTTTACTGGTCCTTTTTGACCCAAGAAGCCATTCCAGGCCCCCAGGCCCCCATGGGCTGGCTGCCCCTCTCGGGGTTTGCGTGAGGCACGATGGCTGTGTCCTATTTCTCCACAGCACCATCCTCTTATTTCTTCCCAGGTCCGGTCTGGACTCCAGGGCATTGCTGTAGGACATGCTGAGATGGACACTGAGGAGGGAGAGGGAAGCCGTTTCCTCGCCGCCTTCTGCACCCGAATAATACAACTGCCCCTCTGCACTCTGGGGAATGTACAGCCAGGAGGCAGCCTGCTAGAAAAAAACATGTGGCTTCTAGAACCCATGGGCTAGGGGTGTTGTGAGGAGGTTGCTCGCCCTTGCTGGGGATGGCGTCGTGTTTACTGCCATAAACGCAGGGCCCAGAGCCGTAGCTCATTCCTGCTGCTTGGCTGGTCCAGTTCGTCCCTCCCTCAGGCCCGAACACATCCTCCTGCACAAGCGGTGTGTTAATCTGCTTGGGCTGCCGTGAGAAGATGCCACACACTGGGTAGTTTAAACAATGGACATTTATAATCTCATTGTTCTGGAGGCTAGGAGTCCAAGATCAAGGTGCTGGAAAATTTGGTTTCTGGTGAGGGCTCTCTTTCTGGCTTATAGATGGCTTCCTTCTTGCTATGTCCTTGCATAGCCTCTTGTATACGTGGGGTGGGGGGGAGAGAAAGAGAGAGAGAGAGAGNGGACAAACTCTGGAATTTTTGTTGCAAATATTTACTAGAAAAAAAGGAATAAATAGCCTCACTTCTGTCTCTTCCTCCTTCTCCAAAATCTTTGAAACGAAAGTTTTTAAAAAATTTAGTTTTGATTCTTTTTAATCAAGTACAGATTTCTGCACCTAATTTTAATCAGAGTTTGTTTAAAAGACAGGGAAGTTGTCCCAGCTTGCAGGCCCTGTCTGATTCCTTTCCCTAAGCCCAGGCTTGGCCTAGATATTTTGCCCCCAACTTTTCTTTTAAAATTCCCTCATTTTCCTCATACTGACCCTCTGGCTTCCTGAAGGTAACTGTCCCCTGATGTTGTCCTTAGCCTAGGCCATCAGATCCTTTACTGGTCCTTTTTGACCCAAGAAGCCATTTCAGGTCCCCAGGCCCCCATGGGCTGGCTGTCCCTCTCGGGGTTTGCGTGAGGCACGATAGCTGTGTCCTATTTCTCCACAGCACCATCCTCTTATTTCTTCCCAGGTCCCGTCTGGACTCTGGGGTGTTGCTACGGGACATGCTGAGACAGACACTGAGGAGGGAGAGGGAAGCCATTTCCTCACCCCCTTCTGCACCTGAATAATACAACTGCCCCTCTGCACTCTGGGGAATGTACAGCCAGGAGGCAGCCTGCTAGAAGAAAGCATGTGGCTTCTAGAACCCATGGGCTAGGGATGTTGTGAGGAGGTTGCTCTCCCTTGCTGGGGGTGGCGTCATGTTTACTGCTTCAGGGCCGAGAGCCGTAGCTCATTCCTGCTGCTTGGCTGGTCCACTTCGTCCCTCCCTCAGGCCCGAACACATCTTCCTGCACAAGCGGTGTGTTAATCTGCTCGGGCTGCCGTGAGAAGATGCCACACACTGGGTAGTTTAAACAATGGACATTTATAATCTCATTGTTCTGGAGGCTAGGAGTTCAAGATCAAGGTGCTGGAAAGTTTGGTTTCTGGTGAAGGCTCTCTTTCTGGCTTATAAATGACTTCCTTCTTGCTATGTCCTTGCATAGCCTCTTGTATGCATGGGGGGGTGAGAGAAAGAGAGAGAGAGAGAGAGAGAGAGAGAAATCTCGTGTTCTCTTTTTATAAGGACATCAGTCCTATTGGATTTGGGCCTCACCCTTATGACATCATTTAACTTTAATTCCCTCCCTCAAGGCCCTGTATCCAAATACAGTCACATTGAGGATCAGAGCTTCAACACAGAAACTATGGGTGGGGCAGTGGGGGCACTACTTAGTCCGTAACAAATGGGAACTGATTCTGTTTTAAAAGTATTTGCAGAAAAAAAGTCCTCACAATCTCCTTTAAGTCCCTCTTTCAGATTTAACAACTCTCTTTTTAGGAAAGTCTTCCACATGATCTAAATCCTGCTCCATGCAGGGTGAATCCATGTTTTTCTTCTGGCCTCAGTGAGTAGGGCGGAGAGCTCATCCTAATTGTGTATCTGTGGTTTTCGTCTGTGTATCTACACTTATCCCTCAAAATTAATTTTTATTCATTCAAAGTTAAATAATAAACATGTGCAGTAATTTAAGAAGAGGTACATGTAGACAAGTCTGACAAATAGTTCATGGGGCTTTACAACTCTCAAAAGTGAGAACTTTAATTCCTTAAAAACCCTAAGAAGACAGTGGGTTTGAAAGTCACCATTACATTATCCCTGATCCTTTTCTTCTTTTCCAACTAATTCCTTCTCCAGTGCCTGTTCCTTTCACTAGCTGTTGAGGACATAAAATAAGTCAGGGTAGAAGTCAGACAGCATGCCTATTTGTTTACTCCTCATTCATATTTAGTTTTTTCTTCATAAATTTAGGTTTCATGCTTGTCTTTTCTTGGTGGGGGAAGTTCTTGAGTGTGTCAGAAGTCCTTGCTCTGTTCTCGGGGAGCTGGCGAATGTTAGTGGCAAGAGGGTGGCACTGGGAAAAGAAATCCAAGGTGGAGTACATGCTACTCTTCTGTGCACATTCGTGTTTAATGGGAAACTTCTGGAAGCAAGATGCCTGAGCAAAGAATGCATGTGACTGTGATGAGGATTTCAGGCAGGTCTGTGAGGGAGATATTTTGTGGGTGTGGGGGGACTTCCTTCAAATCACATCACCTAGACTAGCATCTGTCACCTCAGAGTGGCCCAGAGAGGTGGGGGCTGAAGAGGGGGCATGGCTGGGACTCAGCGTGGAGAAGTGTTGGAGGTGTGACTCTGTGTTCGGGACATACACACATATTCCCTAGTTTCACGTGAGTTATATCCAGACTTGGGGTCACTCTGCCCTGTGAGACCCCCAGTGCACAGGCCTGAGAGGAGCTGGGGTGTGGTTGGCAGTTGGCAGCCCTGAGCTGTAGCCTCTCTCCCCTCAGTGGAATCCTGAATCTTCTGGAGATTAGAAGTCCAGCCTAAAAGAAGTGTAAGCCTTTCATTTCACAGATGAAGTCACTGAGGCCCCAGAGTGGTCCGCCCTCTTTCCGGGCTTGTCAGAGGCACTTAAGAAATACATGTTGACTTGACATGACCCACTGTGAAATCGGCATAACAAAACTCCCCACATGGCAGCTGGAGTAGACTGCTGGCAGCTGGGAGTGATCCTTCTGCTGCTGGAGTAAGTCTCAGTGGTGGGAGCTGCAGAGGGCACCGTGGGATGTTTGCTCAGGCTCTGGGTGGTACAAGCTGAGTGGAGACTGAAAGCCTCCCTTCACAAATAAACCCAAGTTTAATAGAATGTCAGAGCTGGAAAGGACTTTATAAGTCATTAGGGTCAACCCCCTCAGGTTACAGATGAATAAACTGAGGCCAAGAGAAGAGAAGTGATCTGTCTGGTGAGTTGCTGGCAGAGCTGGGCCTTGAAGTGGCTTCCAGATTCATCTTCTTACTGTCATGGTGCTGCTCTTGACAGCAACTTGCAAATGTGAGATTGATTGTCTTGTCTTGATTCAGGGAATAAGTGAAACGTAATGAAAAGGGGGAATGGAAGGGACACAAAGCCAGGTGTGGCAGGCACAGATGGTCGACTCTTATGCTGCCATTTGGTGACTTACAGTGGGGTGAGAGTTACTGTCCCACCAGTGAAACAGAACCATATAAATTAAAGCTGCAATGAACTGTCTGCTGAAGGTGTGAACAAGGCAGATAAATCCCTGGGAGTTTAGGAAACATCTGTCCTCACCTCGGCGAGGGGGGAGGGGCAGATAGCAACCAGCAGTCAAGAATCCAGGAGAGCCAAGTGAGACTGCTAATCTGAGATCAGGAATCTTGGATTCAGTGGAGTATGACAAGTACCATGATTTAGGGCTAACGTGTGAAATGCTGATTTCCAAGAAGAGAAATAGGTCATAAGTACAAGGATAGTAAATGGGGGACATCTTGCTTCCCGACCCTAAATGAATGTTGGTGACTACCAGAAAGGTGTGTCCAGGAGGGTCGGAGTCCTTGGTGGGGTTGAAGGGCGCTGTGATGCATGATGATGTCTGCTGTGGACAGGCTGAAGAAGAGTCCGTATTCCAGTATTCCTTACTCCACCTAACCCTGGTTTGCAGCTTGCATCTACGTCCCCTGTTCTTCCAAAGTCTTTCTATGTTCTGAACAGGTGCTGTGTTGCCCTGCCTGCTCATGTCATGGAACTGCCTTAGAGATGAGCAACCTCCTTTAATTTACCCCCAGGGTGGAGTTTAGTACTTGTTCTCTATATACACTATTATGTCCAGTAGCAAAGAATATTGTGTGTATGAAATCTTTTAAATAGAAAATAATAGGTGATTTCAAACCTAGAGGCTGAGTTAGACAGACGTGGACCATTATTTTTGTCCCTGTGGCCATGGAGTCCCACCTCTGGCGTTCTCTTAGAGGGGAGTGAGCAATATTATTGGTCCGTACTGTGCTCCTGATGGACTCTTGCTTTTCCAGACTGGAAAGGAGTGGACATTTAATGAATGGTTGCTAAGTGAAATGAACTCTAGTAGGCACAGCAGACCATCACGAAGTGAGTGTGACCCAGTCCTTGCCCCCAAGGGGCTTCTGTGCTAGGAAGGCAGATGTGGCATTTGGGGTGAGGGAGGAAGGGTGGCAAGAATTATTCAGTTCTTGGGCCCCTGATCTTTTACTGGCTGCTGAGAAGCACCAGTGCAATGACCTATTTAGTTCTTTTGGTCATAGTCATATGGACACAGTTGCACTTGATTGGGATGGGAGAGCAGGGAGGGGAAATCCGTATTTCTTCTCCTGCTTTATTTGCACACATGAGATTGATCAGAGTTGCAACTTTGAACTTTTTGATATTTCTCTGGGGCAGGTGTTAAAATCCACTTGTCTAGGAAATAGTGTGTAGAGGTAAACACCTGGGAGTTAGGAAGCCTGGGATTGGACCTGGAGTTTCTCTAATTGCTTCATAATATCACTTTGGAAAAATTACTTGATCTCTTTAAATTTCAGTTTTTTTTTTTTTTTTTTAAAATCTGTAAGGTAAGGTAATGTCTGCTATATCATCTAACAGGATTAAAAAATATTAAAATGTGTGAACATGTTGACCTGGAGTTTCTCTAATTGCTTCATAATATCACTTTGGAAAAATTACTTGATCTCTTTAAGTTTCAGTTTTTTTTTTTTTTTTAAATCTGTAAGGTAAGGTAATGTCTGCTATATCATCTAACAGGATTAAAAAATATTAAAATGTGTGAACATGTTTTGTGAATTGTAAAGCATTATAAAAATTCAGGAGTTTATTATTGTGATATTAAATATGAATAACTGTAGGTACAAAAGGCATACCTACTGCATTAAAATATGAAACGTGGGGCTGCTTTTGAATGGGATATTCACTCTGTATTTTATTCGTCAATCTAGAATCCTAGTAACCTTCTCTTCTTTCATTCTTTGATGATGCCAAGCTCCCAATCAATAGGGAAAATCTTTGAGCTGTTTCAGCAAAGGTAGAGAATTTTCCCCTCCCCCTCCACAGGCTGATTGCTCCTTGGAGAGAAGGGCCTTGCATTTAGTGATGGGAGACCAAGTGAGGGGTGCAGGCTTGGACTGAAAACTCAAGCAGAGCTAAATGGTCCCAAGGGTCCTTAGTCTCTTGGTTAGTTCATGTTAACCAACTGGGTCAATTGACCAAAGGAATGTCAGGTGACACCAAATAAAAACTGAGGTGCATTGTTTGGAGCTGTCTTTATCCCAGCACCTAACTCTCTTCCCTGCAGCACTGTCAGGACAAGGTTTGTGTGACTAGCAGATTAGGGAGTTTCACTGCAAATTCTTTTAGCTTATTTGGTAGAAGAAGGTATTGTCCATTTGAGTTCAAGACGCTGCAATTCGGAGCAAATGCACTTTGAGCTCAGGAGTTCAAATGCCGTGCTGGCAACTTGTTTTTAACTTTCAATCCCCATAGTGAGGGGAAAAAAAGGAAGATTTCNTGAGTCCTGGGACCTCCAGCGTGAGGCAGCTGGAGAGATCAGGAGCAGCACCTAAAGGAGAGTGCAAAGGAATGGCCATGAGGTGGGGGAAAAACCGGATGAGTGTGGTGGCCTGAACACCAACTGATGAAGTTTCCAAGAAGGAGGAAGAGAACGACCGTGTCCAGTGACATGTAGGATGAGCACTGAGCATGCACAAATGACTTTAGCTTCATGGACGTCACTGGGGACGTTAGTAAGATTATTTTGGTGGGGTGATGGGGTAACCGTCTGATTGGAGGGATATAAAAGAGAATGAGAGGAGAGGATTCGTAAAGGAATACCAATGCCTCTTGCAAGGAGTTTTATTATAGAGGAGCAGATAAATGGGGTGGTAATTGGAGGGAAAGTAGAGTAAGGTAAGTTTTGTTTTGTTATTTTGTTTTTTAAACTGGAGAAATAACAAGCCAATGGGCATAATCTATTAGAGAAGGAAGATTTTGATAATGTAAGAGAGAGA